>NW_027643837.1:22500-55000 GCF_032717465.1 Coenobita brevimanus
CATTTACACTATATTCTGAAAAAACATACTGGATTCCTAAGGTCACTCAATGGGTTTCAAAAATCATTGTTCACTGTCTCTTTATTTATCGCAAGGAAAGGGATGGATGTGTGTCCGAAATAGTAGCTCAGTTTTGGTCTTTCTCTGGACCGTGAATGATTTAAATGGAATAATTATCCTTATTTATATTGGTTTAGTTGTGAGGATGCAACACACGTTTTGTTTACGTTTTATCAGGGCACATCAAAGAGCGGCCATGTCCATCTGCTTCTCACTAATGATTTTCGAACGAGGTTCTACATTCCTCTAGATTTTAGGGACAGTGAAGCCGCACAGCACCACAACACGCCATACCATACCATACCATACCACACCACAAAACCCCACACCACACAACCCCAAACCACACCACCCCACACCACACCAACACCACACCACCCCAAACTTTACCACACCAACCACCCTTCCACACCACACCACACCAAGGGGATTAACCAAAGGGTCTTGAAGCTCCCGCATCTAGTAATTCTGAGCTTGTTTCCAGGTAACTCCACACACACACCTCAGGTCACGTCTTTCACAGAAGAGATAACAGATGGAGAGCGAGCGTAACTGAATGGCAAGCCAGAGATGGAGTGAGAAGAAGAGGTGCACAGAGAACAAGATAGAGAGATGATATGATGCAGATCTACCGAGCAAGGACGGAACTGGCTAACAATCATTGGATCAGAGTGGAGAAAGGTGAGAGGGTCCTTATCATGCAGTGGTGTGTCACAGGCTGATGGTCATGATATTGATGGTGATAATGATGTTGATGCTGATGGTGGTGATGCTTTAACATCTCAACGTATGAGGTTACAGAATGCACAGTGAGGCTGCATAGTCAGGAAATGGAAGAATATGAGTGCATTTAAGTATTTATGTAATGTGATGAATAAGGATGGATGATTAGAGGATGAAGTGACTGGAATGATGCGTCAGGGAAGGAGGGTTGCTTGTTCTCTAAAAAGCAGTGATTAGGAAGAGGGAACTGAAGATGAAAGTATGAAAAAAAAAAAAAGGGCACTGCATGCTGTGATTCCCACTTTAAAGTATAGAAATGAAGCTTGGATCTTGTTGAAAGGACGCAAGTCAAGAGTGAGAGCGGTGGAAATGAGCTACTTGAGAGGAGCATGTGGAGTTTCATAGAGAGACAGACAGACAAATGGGCAGATGAAGGAGCGTTGTGATGCCGATGTGGATGAGACTGAAAGCGTTAAGAGAAACACTTCGAGATGGTTTGGCCATGTGGAGAGGATGGCGAATAAGAAAATGACTAGAAGAGTGCACATGAGTTAGCTGGAAGGATAGAGGGGGATGGGGAGACCGACGATGAGATGGAGGGAAAGAGTAGAAACATATGACTGGGATACTTGAGCTAAATGGTAGAGGACATTACATCATGAAGGCGATTTGCTTGTGGTCACTCCTTACGGGATTCAGGCGTCTGGCTATAGATAAACAGATATAGATAGAACGGTAGGTGATGATGATAATATGATGATGATGATGATGATGATAAGGAGGAGAATGGTAATGATAATGAGAATGACGGTGTAAATAATGATGATGATGATGATGATGGTGGTAATGAGGACGACAACTACGATGATGACGAATATGATGATGATATTAATGATGATTTTTGTCGGCAGGTGGAAGGACGAAACAGCAGGAACTCTACCATCGGTCCAAGCATCCACGATTCCACATCCACCCATCCGTCCATCCATCCATCCATCTCGCTTGATGTTAAACCTCTCGCACACGATAAGTTTCAGTAAGTTTTCTGGCTCACGATTTTATACGATGAAGCCGCCCGGCCGGGGAGCGCGCGCCCGGCAAATTTGAGCGAATGAAACACATTCTTGCCTTATTTTCGCCACCCAAAAATCCATGTATTCCCATGAAACCTTTCTCAAGATAGGCATCGATGTTTGTTCTATCTGCTAAACAGGACCAAAACACAGGAAAACACCAGCAAAAAAAAGTTATTAGCCCTGGAAGCATGGTCGAGTAAACTGTTTTCACTTCCCAACATCGCCGTTTGAATGTTTTCCATCATACAGGAAAATGATCTAATAGTTTTTATAGAGAATTTCATCAGCTTTCTAACGAAACAAATCCGGTTGAGATATGATGTATACTTTTCGAGAAAATGGCCAAAAATTGAAAGCCATTTTCGGAAAAAATTCACTGACCTCTGATAGCTAAATTTTCCCAGACACCTTATGTTTTTATTACATAGTAATATGCCCAAATTCACCAGCTTTCCCCATCTCAAAGAAGAACCCCATACGCCTCATAGTTCTCGAGTAAATCGAAAGAAAGTACTAGGCACTCCGTCCGTGATCGACTTTCGTGATGCGCGCACGGCGTACGCAATGTTCCCGCCTACGTAACAACGAATTCTTATCATAAATATTACATAGTTATGTATTGTACATACGTAGAATTTACTGCTCTTTATCATGGTTCAAACGTGAAATCGATACGTCCAATAGTTTTCGAGTAATTGGCCGACAAAGTGAGAGTATTACTACGAGCGTTAATCAATGGTAACAGCCGCGAAGAGACACTCATTTCCACCGCCTTTTCTCGCACAAAACGTAACATAATGCTTACATTTTGGTATTGATCATACGTAGAATTTAATGGTATAGATCATGGTTGTTACAGAAAATCGATAAGTCTAATAGTTTTCGAGTAATTGGCCGACAAAGTGAGGTTAGTACTCCGAGCGCTTGTCACTGATAACAAACGCGAGGAAAAAAAAAAAAATCGCCTTTTACCCCCCAAAACGCTACCAAAGGCTTACATTCTGGTATTGATTATACGTAGAATTTAGTGGTATTGATGATGGTTGTAACAGAAAATCGATAAGTCTAATAGTTTTCGAGTAACTGGCCGACAAAGTGATGTTATTACTCCGAGCGCTTGTCACACAACAACCGCTAGGAACAAAAACATTTCTCTCGCCTTTTACCCCCCAAAACGCTACCAAAGGCTTACATTCTGGTATTGATCTTACGTAGAATTTAGTGGTATTGATGATGGTTGTAACAGGAAATCGATAAGTCTAATAGTTTTCGAGTAATTGGCCGACAAAGTGAGGTTACTCTTCCGATCGCTACCAACTTTTACACACACAGTTTTTTCCTTGCACACCTGCCTGAAGACTATGCTACCAACTTTTTTCCCCCCTATCTGTACAGACTGTTACATCTTCCATGGATGTTTTCCTATTGTTATAACCTACTACACATAAACATAACTCTTCTATAGTTACTGCTGTGGAGATTTACTTTCATATGTGTAATCTGTAGGAGAAAATGGTTATTTGTCTGAAAGTTGGAGAGGTAATGGTAATAGATTATTATATATATATCAACAAAATTTGCAGAACTCACTTCCTCCAGGGGTGTTGATCCAGTTAGACCAGGGATTTGAAGATGAGGAGTTATGTAGTGTGTGTGTGAGTCAGCTTCTCCCTGAGAGTATGAGGCAACGCTATTTTTAGCACACACCACACTCGTTCACGGAAACTCGCAGCTTGTTTGACGTATATTTCATACAATTCCATACGCATTTACACTATCAGAATCACAATAATTCCAGCCCTAAAACACCGGTAATTCTCCTCCCGACTTCAGGTTTGCCCCTTCACAACACTCTGTTTCATGCCGTACGTAACGCTTGCTGGCTCCATAATTTCACCAAGCCATCCACAGTATCTTTCACACAATATATATTTATGCCTTGGCTTCATTTATATACGTATTTCCACTCACGCCATACGGCCTACGGGGGGGGGCGGAGTGGCGAAACCCCGCTACACTGACCATGCGTCTATTTAACTTTAGTATCAATTGCTTCTTCATAAGCTTTCCAGCTGTCTGAACAGATCAGCAGTAGTTTTAAAAACTAAAATAACTCGGTTCTGGTGCTCAGTTTGGTACGTTTATTTTCCTTTTATCAGAACTGGCGCGGCAAATTTTGAGAAAAGTCCCTCAAGTAACTCCTATTATTTTTTTTACTAGGTTTCTAATGATGTCCATAGATCCGTTGTGGCTTTAATAGTTTCCTAGACAACACAGTCTTGGCGCTGTTCTCTGCCACCCTATTATACCATGTCATATAGTGTTCTCGCTTGCTTGCTCTCTACGCTCGCTCGGTTGAACAATAAATCACTGAAGAAAAGGTGGTATAAAGCCCCCTAAGCCGCCGTAGTATTACAACCCTCGGTATGCAGTTCGTTCCCTGTGGCCTTGTAACTTTGTGTACCCGAAGCGCTTACAAAATAACTTGAAATAATTTTCCTTTCGTAACTATACTCGTTTCACTTTAACTTGGCCTGAGTTGTTGTTGTTGTTGTTCTTGTTACATCTTAGGCTCCTCTGGATGTGAACCCTGTGTTATGTTGAAGGATTGTCTGTGTTGTGGTGGTGTGGTGCAGGAAGTGAGTGGGTGTGCTGTGGTGTGGGGGTGCCACTTTGCAGTATGAGCACAGGAGATTGTATGTGTGTTATATTTTGTGTTAGTATTGTAGCAGGGAAGGTTGGTGTACTCGTGTCTCTGGGTTCGGTAGTGTCTGAAGGGTGTATGCCTGGTGGTGGCACATGAAGGATGCTGTTTGGCAGAAAGTTTTGGCTGGCTGGGGTGTCTGTGTGTTTATGTATGTGTTTGGTATAGAAAGTTTTGGCTGGCTGGGGTGTCTGTTTGTTTATGTATGTGTTTGGTATAGAAAGTTTTGGCTGGCTGGGGTGTCTGTGTGTTTATGTATGTGTTTGGCAGAAAGTTTTGGCTGGCTGGGGTGTTTGTGAGTTTGTGAATGTGTCTGGGAAGTGTAGAGTCGGGTGGAGGAGGGGATATGTTGCAAAGATACTCTGTGTAGTGTTGGGCGGTTGTTCGATTTTGTTTGTGGAGAGGATGATGCAACATAAGGTTACAAAGGTGGGACGGATCTTGAGCTGAAGTGATGAACTGTGTGCCTCTCATATTCACTTGGTCTCTGACTGAAATTAGTTATGTTTCTTGGTGTAGGCTGTCAGTACTTGTGGTCTTAGTGTCTTCTGCTATCAAGGTATTGTTTTCTGTTCTTTAAAGCTCCTTCGTGTTTGTGTTGGATATGATTACGGCTCAGCTTGTGCGGCAGTAATTCACGGTTGTTTTAATGTATTACTTATAAGTGGAGGATGGAGTTGGGATGTATATGAGAGAGGGTGTGAATTAGGGGGAGTGATGCATAATGACGGGGGACAGGGTGGCATAGAGGCGACTTGTTTGTGGCCACCTCTTACGGGATTAAGTCGTCTGGCTATAGATAGATGGATAGACAGATAGCTTATAGTTTCCATACAGTTTGCCGAGTAGTAGCGATAGTTATCACTAGAATATGATGGTAGTCACGAATGAGTGCCGTGGAAAGGATGTTGGGCTGTAGTATTGGCTGTTTCTGCTACTGATCTGCCTGACATTCTGGTATGCTTTAAATAAAACTCTGTGCCAAGTTAAAGTGAAAGGCGTGTATGTTTGTGTAGGAGGAACGAGAGACAAGGAGGTATTCTGTGGCCTGTTTTCTTTGTGCTTCCTACAAGACACAGTAATAGTTATGACGGGGCATTGGTGGCAAGTTTGTGGGTCAGCACACACTTACGGCCTCTCATTATACAAGGTGGTCCATATATTACGCCACCCAGTTCTTGTGTGTTGCGGGCACGGCTCAGTGAACATTACCAGTGTCTACCCTGCATCATTATCGATTTCCCACAACCCTCTTCAGGCTTAGCTTTATAATATAGGCTTTAATTTAGGTCCATTGATTGCATGGTGGAGAATTCCCATAACCTTTTTTATGCTTAGCTGTATATCATTGTATTGTATAATCTTTTATGTCCACTGATCACACGGCTGAGCAGTAATTTGGTGAAGCGATCAGAATGTCTTAGCTCATCACAAAAGCCGTCCCCACAACACACAAGACTGCAGAGCGCAATATACTTATCACCTATATTAAGTCAAAGCCACAGTTAAAAAGGTAATGAAACAAGACAGAAAATTTAAGTTTTCATTATTAACACTTCAGTACAAAATACATTAACAGAGACAGCAATATAAAATATGCATTCAAAAGTAGCATTTGTCCACAGAACATCCTGGAGGGGAGCGACCCGACTTGCAAGGCAGATCACACCATCACCACCAGGCTTCTCTCGGCAGGTCAGGGCAGATCACCAGCAGCAGCAGCAAGTAATCTCACGGCTGGGGAAGACACGACACCCTGCCGCCGCCGCCACCGCCGCCGTTGCCGCCGCCACCACCACCACCACCACCACCACCAGGCATCTCAGAGTAGGGGAAGACACCACACCACCGTCAGGCTTCTCACGGCAGGGCAGACCAAACTTCAGCAGGGTATGACCAGTGTGGCAAGGAAGCAGCAACAAGGCAGCAGACTCCAGCACGACCTGTGGACCAGATGTGTATTAGTTCAAATCAGTGTTAGCTTTAGTTATTTAATCTTCTATCTATCTCTATCTATTGCCAGACGCCTCAATCCCGTTTGGGGTGGCCACAAACAAATCGCCTCCAAGTCGCCCTGTCCCCCGCCATTTCACTGCCCTGCTCCCAACTCACACCCTCTTCTCTCATATACCTCTCCACCCCATCCCTCCATCTCATCCTCGGCCTCCCCCTCCCTCTTCCCCCCTCCACCTCACTCACATACATTCTCTTCGTCAGTCTTTCACCCTCCATCCTCTCCACATGGCCAAACCACCTCAGTGTGTTCTCCTAACGCTTCCTATCACATCCACATCAACACCACAACGCTCCTTTATATCCTCATTCGTCAGCCTGTCTCTCCATGTGACTCCACAGGCTCCTCTTAAATAACTCATTTCCACTGCTCTCACTCTTGACTTGTGTCCTTCCAACAACGTCCAAGCTTCACTTGCATACGTTAGAGTTGGTATCACAATACTGTCATGTAGTAACTTTTTCACTTCCATGCTCACTTCCCTGTTTCTTATCACTGCTTTCAAAGAACCAGCAACCTTTCTTCCCTGCTGTACCCTTTCAAGCACTTCACCCTCCAAACCTCCATCCTTACTCATCACACTACCCAAGTACTTAAACGTACTCACATTTTCCAATTCCTCACCATCCAACCTCGCTGTACATTCACTGACTTCACCTCTCTCAAAGACCATCACTTTACTCTTCCCTACATTCACCTTTAGATTCCGTTTCTTACACACTCTCCCAAACTCATCCACCAAGCCTTGCAGCTCTCCTTCGTCTTCACTCAACAACACAGTATCATTTGCAAACAACAGTACAGGGAGTTTCCAAACACTACCCTCTCTCACCAGGGCCACTCCAACATCCACTACCCTACCTTGTACCTCTTTTATTACCCCATCCATGTACAGATTGAACAACCATGGAGACATGACACATCCCTGTTTCAACCCAACCTTCAAAGAGAAAAATTCACTTAGTTCACCATCCACACGCACTACAGCCTTTGCACCATTGTACATACTCTTCACAGCATTCAACAACTTCCCATCTACTCCATATATTCTTATCACTTTCCACAATCCTTGTCTATCCACCCTGTCATATGCTTTCTCCAAATCTATGAAAGCCGCATGCAACTTCTTTCCCTTCTCTAGAAACTTTTCCACTGAAGATCTAAGAATGAATATCTGATCTACACAACTTCTTCCCTTCCTAAAGCCTTCCTGTTCTTCTCCAATTTCTCGTCTATTATGCTCAGGTTCTGTAGGGAATGGCAGCAGATTAGAGACTGGTATCGCAAAATTTTATCCCCTGCCACCACCACCAGGCCGTTTATTTTTAAATCCCCTTGTAAAACTGTAGAGATATATCGGCAGGACAGTCTGCAAATAGTCCACATCCTACTCTGGTACTCTGTATGGAATTTCAGAGAGAGAGATGATGATGCCACTGATTCCTGGGGCTTATCTTTAACTTTCTTCATTGCTTCCACAACTTCAAACCTACTGATTTCTTCATGTCTTCTCACATCTCTCCTTCTCCCAGCCATTCCCCAGCCACTTATACTCGTATTACTTCCATCCTCTATTTTCTTCTTAAAATTTAATAAGTAAATGTTTAATTTGAAGTGTGACGTCACTGGTGCATTATGGGAGCAACGTTGAGAGATGCTGGAGATGAGTGAAGATTTTATTCTTTACGGTGTTAGTCTACTTCTTATTATGGTAATTCTTATGCCCATGTGTTTATCAGTGTTTGCTGTCATTATCGAGAGGTGTAGTCGGCTGATGTAAGTTGTAATTATTAGCTATAAGGATGATATACGGCGGTGTGTATCTCCAGGTGACCAAGATGTCCCTTTAAACTCGAGTAAGCAGTGCTACTTAAATCCCCCGATATTCACACCATCTGTTTAGGTTTTAAGGTCGAATGTGATCCTGTACATGGGCAGGCATAGTAGGTTAATTGGCTGGAAAAAATGAGGGGATGTGTGTAAAAACTGTAATGGGTAGTTTGTTTACATCGGGGATATAAACTCCGCGAGTCCCTTTAACTCTTGCAATCCCGATGATGCCCTTTTCAGTTTATTCATAGTGCCAGAAGGCAATTTTATTCAACTTATGCAAAGTCTCTGCTATTGCAGGAGTTCAGTGAGGCTGTGCCTAACCCCTACACTTCCAGAAGTCTATACAAAGCTAAATATAATCATGAGATGGCATGAAAAAAAAAAAAAATCCCTGCTCTGTGAGTTAAACTAGTGAAGACTGAAGGTATTAACATGTGTAGGAGAGACACTGGATAAAGCCTGATTGGAGATATAGTATATTGAACTGGAAGGACTGCATACCTTACATCCTTCATTAACCATTGCTGCTACCTTTAAATAAGAATTATCATACTGAAGGTAATTACTAGCAGCCTTCATTAACATATTACTGTACTGTAATTAGGAGAGAGGTTTCATAAGTTGATTGGAAGTCAGGAGACAGCAGGAATATACCATTACTGTTGAGGGGGATGAATTTGTGTGTAGGCTATGATATAGGAAGCATATCTCAGAATATGGATGTACAAGGTTAATCATATCTTGTATAGTACTTACACTTTCAGATTTGATAGCTTTTCCTTTTGTAATCTTTACTGAATGATGCAATCAGTTCATGATTACACATTATATAATCTCAGACTTCATCTGTGTCATTGTAGTTGGCTCACCTTGACAAATTTTAGTCCTTCTGCTGCTTAGTTCCTGTATCTAAGTGGCAGAATAAGACAGTATTATGGTTTTGCATCCTCCCCATAGATCTTCATTGTGATTTGCATGATAATCTAGTCTTTATCTCTAGAAACAGCTCAGCATTCAAGGTGGAGAGATGCCAGGTTTTTGTCAGTTTAGGGTGGACATGTAGTCTATATGGTTTGTCTTTATTGTTTTATGTATTCATTATTATTATTATTATTATTATTATTTTTTACTGTGGATCAAATTTAGCGATTCATCTCTTCCGTTTATAAATCGGTACAACAGATAGGCTTTCAGTCTCTCTCACAGAAGGTATGACCACTGAGTACTGTACTGTCTTCCTGTGCAGTGTATATTTTGTCATTTGTACTCTCATTATAAGTTTCATTAAAGAATTTGTATCATATGTTTAGTTTCTGTGTCACTCAGTGTGTTAAGTTTATGTAATATATGGTTAATCGTTTAAGTCCTGCCGTTGGATAGCAGTCTAAGTTGCAGTTTTTACTTTCTCCCTTTATATAAGTAGCAACTGCTCTATATTCTTTCCATAGCACTTGTTCATGATTAGCATTAAACTGCAGGCTTAGGTATTCCAAGTAGCTCAGGAAATTTCGAGATATCTCCTCCTAAAGCGACATTAATAGGTACATGAAAATTTAGTTTAGTCTGTGCATGTTGTTCAATTTCCCATTTTTTGTAAACATGTAAAGAAATAAAATACAGTAGAAGTTTTAGCCGTTATCCTTGTGGGGCCGCGGTAGCAGGGTCAGCATGGTGCTGGCTTGCTAATCAGGAAGACCCGGGTTCAAGTCCCGGTGTGATAGAGGTTTCTTTAAAATGTGGCTGAGGGAAGTTTGCGTAGCAGGCTTTCCTTAAAACCACAAGGCCCATACTTACAGTTCAGCTCACACACACCAAGACACACTTAAACACACTACATACACACACACTACTACATACATACACACATCAAGACGCACACACACTACTACACACATCAAGACACACACACACACACACGACACGTACACAGCCACCTTCACACAGTAGACACGCCACACACACACAAGACGCGTACACAGCCACCTTCACACAGTAGACACACCACACACACAAGACACGTACACAGCCACCTTCACACAGTAGACACACAAGACACGTACATAGCCACCTTCACACAGTAGACACACCACACACACACAGAGGGTGGGACAGACACACCACAGGCAGACAGAGAGGGACATATACAAAACACAGGGAGTGAGAGAGGAGGGGGTTTTATTAAAAAGTCCAATTTTGGTATACCTCCTGTGGCAAAATTGATATAGCCCCCCCTTTAATATTTTTTGGATATTTTCATTTAGTGCCCCCCAGGCCCCAGACCCACTCGGCTGAACCAAATTGTCTGGCGTCAGCTGGAACATGATATACCAGAGTTATGCCGGTCATGTGGGGGTTAATGGTGACAGTGTAGTAACTGTCAGGCTCCTATGACTCACTCAGCCGAACAAAATCGTCTGTCAGCTGGAATGGAATACTAGAGTTGTCCCAAGCACCAGAGGATTAAGATTCTTAACCCCCTGAGTGATGCTCGGGACAAGCATCACTCAGGGGGTTAGGATTAACCCCCTGAGTGATGCTCAGGACAAGCATCACTCAGGGGGTTAGGATTAACCCCCTGAGTGATGCTCAGGACAAGCATCACTCAGGGGGTTAGGATTAACCCCCTGAGTGATGCTCGGGACAAGCATAACTCAGGGGGTTAAGATTCTTAACCCTCTGGTGCTTGGGACAACTCTAGTACCCCATTTCAGCTGACTCAGACGATTTTATTCGACTGAGTGAGTCATAGGAGCCTGACAGTGTCAATACCGTCACCATTAACCCCCTCACAACCGACATAACTCTAGCATCATGTTCCAGCTGACGCCAGACAATTTGGTTCAGCCGAGACAGGATCCTGAGAGACACTATAACAGCGGTTCCCAACCTGAGAGCCATGGCCCCCAAGGGGGCCATGGGCCTTATTGGTAATATAAGATATAAGTTATTTGGTCTGGGTAAAACCTGACAGAAATCAAGTATGAAATATACCTTACTGTGCTAGTTTAGCCTTAAGTATATTGGGGTAATTACCGTTTTCTGCACAATATCAAATATTAAAAATATATAAATATACGATCTGAGTTATATAGGGGCCATGGAGCTTCTCATAATTTTCTCGGGGGGCCACAGGACCAAAAAGGTTGGGAACCACTGCACTATAACAACACACACAAAATACAAAATGCCTTCCCTCCATCCTGAACGTAATATAATTCATTTACATTAAGTAAGCTCGTATTTTCGTATTTTTGCAGCTTATTTCATGCATCTTAGTTAAAAGAAAAAAATACTACGAGCCGGTGAATAAAACCAACACTTGTAGACGAAGACTATAATTACCAAACAGTTTCGGTGGACACTGCCACCATCTTCAGTGGTCAAGATAGTGAGAGGGAGTGACATACTGACACTACAAGGGTTCCTTTTTATACCTGTGTGTGTGTGGAAGGGTGGGGTAAAGGTGAGGTGGGGTGGGGTAGATTGTAAGCGGGGATTAACCCAAGGGGGATTTTGGGGGGGACATTACCGGACAGGTCAGGTGTAATTCCTATCTGATTTACTTGTGTCGTAGCAGGAAGAGGTGTAATTCCTATCTGACCTTACCTGTGTCGTAGCAGGAAGGGACATGTCTCTTCCTGCTACGACGCAGGTAAGGTCAGATAGGAATTACACCTGACCTGTCCAGTAATGTCCCCCCCAAAATCCCCCTTGGGTTAATCCCCGCTTACAATCTACCCCACCCCACCTCACCTTTACCCCACCCTTCCTGCTACGACACAGGTAAGGTCAGATAGGAATTACACCTGACCTGTCCAGTAATGTCCCCCCCAAAATCCCCCTTGGGTTAATCCCCGCTTACAATCTACCCCACCCCACCTCACCTTTACCCCACCCTTCCTGCTACGACACAGGTAAGGTCAGATAGGAATTACACCTGACCTGTTCGGTAATGTCCCCCCCAAAATCCCCCTTGGGTTAATCCCCGCTTACAATCTACCCCAC
Organism: Coenobita brevimanus; assembly: GCF_032717465.1. NCBI lineage: Eukaryota > Metazoa > Arthropoda > Malacostraca > Decapoda > Coenobitidae > Coenobita > Coenobita brevimanus. The sequence continues at coordinate 34,916 of NW_027643837.1, forward strand.
CCCACCTCACCTTTACCCCACCCTTCCTGCTACGACACAGGTAAGGTCAGATAGGAATTACACCTGACCTGTCAGGTAAAATCCCCCTTGGGTTAATCCCCGCTTACAATCTACCCCACCCCACCTCACCTTTACCCCACCCTTTCACACACACACAGGCATAAAAAGGAACCCTTGTATAATCAGTATGTCACTCCCTCTCACTATCTTGACCACTGAAGATGGTGGCAGTGTCCACCGAAACTGTTTGGTAATTATAGTCTTCGTCTACAAGTGTGGGTTTTATTCACCGTCTTTGATTATCACGCAAGAGTGATTCATCCAGCCAATACTACGAGCTCTGTATCTTTTCATAGCCCTTCTTCGTGACTAGCATCGTATTCTAGTTATCTATAGTTACAACTAAGCATTCAAGTTGGAGGGATCACAACTTTAAGCAATTACAGTAAACAAACAAACAAAAAGCAAGTGTCGTCCTCTTGACCTCTCGTCTTCGCAAGAATGCAGCGGTGGCGCCATCTTGTGCGTGGAATGCGTGAAGTGCAGGCTCTTGAGTGGAAGGAGCACGGAGCCACGGGAGACTTAATAACATTCGCTAGTCAGGCAGTCTAGAAGCCTGGGACATTTGCCTGAAATAATAATAATAATAGAAATAACAACAAAACCAGTCTTATACATAATTCAATATCTTAGTCACTCGATCTGCCCATTCCGTCCCTTCAGTAAGAGGACGCATTTCTGTAAGCTATTTTTTCTAACATGGGAGGTTCGATACGTTTGATTATGCCTATCCATAAGACTCCTAAAGCTGAGTAAATGCCTCTGAAAGTTGCAAAATATAAAATATAAAACGTCTATATGATATAAAAACCTTTGTTCACCTCCGGGAGTCGATCTGTTGCGCCTAGACCAAGCTCTGACGTCATGTTTACACTTTGCTACCTTTAGACGATTTCCTGGAGCTTAAAGAAACCCTCTCGGGATGATGGGACAGACACAATAACCCCTTCAGACAGAGAATGACTTAGTTACTTTGTTCTAGGTAACCGGACGATTTTATTCAGCTTAGGAGATCCCCTCGTAGTGAAGGGGTTGATGGTGACTGTATCTAACCCCTCCAGTACGAAATTTCTCTCCAGAGTTGAAGAAAATCGTCTGGAGGAAGAAAGATGAATATGGAAAAAGTGTTAATGTGGACAATGAGTTAGATAAGACTGGTTTGGTTAAGGTAGGGTAGGGATGGGACGGTTGTGGAAGGGTGGGGTAGCGTTGGGTCGGTTATGGCCGGGTGGGGTAAGGTTGGGTTAGTTTTGGCAGGACGGCGTAGGATTGGGCCGGTTTTGACAGGGTGGGGTAGGACTGGGTCGGTTTTGGCAGGGTGTGGTAGGAATGGTTCGGTTTTGGCAGGGTGGGGTAGCGTTGGGTCGGTTTTGGCCGGGTGGGGTAGGATTGAGTTTTTTTGGGCAGGGTGGGGTAAGGTTGGGTCGGTTTTGGCATGGTGGGGTAGGGTTGGGTCGGTTTTGGCAGGGTGGGGTAGGGTTGGGTCGGTTTTGGCAGGGTGGGGTAGGACTGGGTCAGTTTTGTCAGGGTGAGGTAGGATTGTGTCGGTTATGACAGAGTATAGAATAGGTTTTGGTTGGTTTTGGCAGCGTGGGTTAGGATTTGGTCGGTTTTGGCAGAGTGGGGTTGGATTGGGTCGGTTTTGGCAGGGTGGGGTAGGATTGGGTCGGTTTTTGCAGGGTGAGGTAGGATTGGGTCGGTTTGGACAGGGTGTTAGGACTCCATATTATAATTACAAATCATAATAGTTCCGTCATATCCAACGCCTATTTCACTCAGTTATACTACACTGTCTCATCAAATTTGGGGCGATCTTCTCTACGATTTTTGTTCTTCCCCGCTTAGTTCAGTCCTTTAGTTCATTCATGACCCTTGGCTTTCCTTTTTTTTTTTTTTTTTTTATGAGGTGGAGCGCAGGTGCACGAGGCTAGACCACCATTAGTCCAGAATATTAAAGGGTAGGCCACCAAGCTACGCCCTGGTAACGTCTACACGTCAAAACATCTGTCCACCTCTGGGACTTGAACTGCGGAGCGCTGGACGCAGAGCTCCCGGTCTGCGGATGTCACTTTTACTCTTTGCTAGCTTCTGACGATATCCTACAGCTTCAGAAAACCCTCTTAGGATGACGGGACAGAATCATTTAACCCTTCAGACCAAGAACGATTTATTTACTTTGTCCTAGCTGACCGCACGATTTTATTCAACTTAGGAGATCCCCTGACAGAGAAGGGGTTGATGCTGGCTGTATCTAACCCCTCAAATTCAAAATTCCTCTCCAGAGCTGAAGAAAATCGTCTGGAGAAAGAATGAAGAAAACTGAAGAAAGTGTTAGAGTGAAAAATGAGTTAGATAAGATTGGTTTGGTTAGGGCAGGGTAGGGTTGGGTCGGTTATGCCAGGGTGGGGTAGGGTGGGGTCGGTTTTGGCAGGGTGAGGTAGGACTGGGATAGTTTTGGCAGGGTGGGGTAGGACTTGGATGGTTTTTGAAGGGTGGGGTAGGGATGGGTCGGTCTTGGCAGGGTGGGGAAGGGACGGGTCGGTCTTGGCAGGGTGGGGAAGGGACGGGTCGGTCTTGGCAGGATGGGGTAGGATTGGGTCGGATATGGCAGGGTAGGGTAAGATCGGGTCGGTTTTGGCAGGGTGGGAAAGGATTGGTCGGGTTTGGCAGGGTGGGAAAGGATTGGTCGGGTTTGGCAGGGTGGAGTAGGACTGGGTTGGTTTTGGCAGGGTGGGGTAGGATTGTGTCGGTCTTGACAGGGTGGGGTAAGGTTGGGTTGGTTTTGGCAGTATGGGGTAGGGATGGGTAGAGTTGCGTTTCGGAGGGTAGGATAGGTTATGGCAGGGTAAGATAGGGCTGGGTGGTGGTGGACTGGGTAGGGTAGGGCTGGGTAGGGTAGTGTAGGGCTGGGTAGGGTAGGGTAGGCTGAATCAGGGTAGTGTAGGGTACAGAAGAGAGGTGGGTATAACTGCCGTTTAGTTCCGTCATATCCAACGCCTATTTCACTCAGTTATACTACACCGTCTCATCATATTTGGGGCGATCTTCCCTACGATTTTTGTTCTTCTCCGCTTAGTTCAGTCCTTTAGTTCATTCATGACCCTTGGCTTTCCTTTTTATTTTTTTTTTATTTTTTATGTGGTGGAGCGCAGGTGCACGAGGCTAGACCACCATTAGTCCAGAATATTAAAGGGTAGGCCACCAAGCTACGCCCTGGTAACGTCTACATGTCAAAACATCTGTCCACCTCTGGGACTTGAACCGCGGAGCGCTGGACGCAGAGCTCTCGGTTTGCGGATGTCACTTTTACTCTTTGCTAGCTTCTGACGATATCCTACAGCTTCAGAAAACCCTCTTAGGATGACGGGACAGAATCTTTTAATCTTTCAAGCCGAGAACAACTTATTTACATTGTCCTAGCTGACCGCATGATTTTATTCAGCTTAGGAGATCCCCTGATAGAGATGGGGTTGATGATGGCAGTATTTAACCCTTCCAGTTCGAAATTTCTCTCTACTGTAGAGGTGAAGAAAATCATCCAAAGGTAGAGAGAAGAAAACAGGAAAAGTAATGTAGTGGTGAAAGGGCTGTACAGGGGAGGGTAGGTTAAAGTAGGGTAGAGTTGGGTCGGCAATGGCAGGGTAGGGTAGGGTAGGCTGAGGTAGGCTAGTGTAGGGTTGAGAAGAGTAGGGTAGGGTAAATTGAATTGAATAAGTATATACAATAAAATCTGGCGATACAACAACCAGGGTCATATGCCGCCGGATGACAACGAGAATAAAAGCACTCGAAAAGATGAAATACACACACACAGACACACACACACACACACACACACACACACACACACACACATGCACGCACACATACACATACACACACACACACACACACACACACACACACACACACACACACACACACACACACACAAAATACAATTCATAATTAAAACAAGAAAAACACTAAAACACTAAGAACACTAAAACCACTGTATACTAAATTTTACACGGTAGTGCAGCTGCCTACACCAAGCAAAGGTTTCCCCCTCCACCACAACAAGCATCCTCTCCAAGTACCAACAGAAGACTACAATCCCTCTCCTACCCGGTGCTCAGAGAGGTAACGATGGCGCAATTCCCCAACAGTGGACACCATCAGCAAAAGCCGAAGAGTCAGGGGGACGAAGCATTCCACACAGAAAGTAGGGGGAGAGTCCTCCATTAAAAATCAATGAGAGAACCAGGAATGGCCCATTCGGAGCCAGCATAAAGCCGTCTCCCACCTGCATTCAGACCTCGGCAAATGAAGGGGCCCGTTTACCCACAAATATCACACATTTTGTTGGCCCCCACCGCATCCCACCTACTCTGCCAGTGGGAGCAAACAGTGAGTGGTTAGATGAATATCACTGAGCGAGGCAGAGGAGAGGTGAGGATGAGCGAGGCAGAGGAGAGGTGAGGATGAGCGAGAGGCAGCAGCCTTTGCCAGAGCGTCAGCATGCTCATTGCCCACAATGGTACAAAACCACAAAGCAGTCCCTAGCAAGCACAGCCATTCTAAAACACTGTAGACAACAAAAGAGGATTGGACGGGAAAACACAAAATGGAGATCGGCAGAGTCGCTAAAAACTGTATAACAAACAGGAGGGAAGCTAAATATCAATTTGACTGCGAGTAAAATAGCAGTAAGTTCTGCGATAAAAGTAGATACGATGGGGGGAAGACTCCTACCACGAATGAAATCGGGAAATATAACACCCAAGCCTGTCCCCTCACGGGATTTCAATCCATCAGTACATACGAGAATCGAGACACTGTAAGAGGAAGCATGTTCTAAAAAAATAGCAAAGAGTCGCCTGTGAGGAAAGAAAGGCCCCTCTCTCAGGAAAGTAAACACACGGTTGCATCCCTGAGAGGAGCCAGGGAGCCATCCTTGGTACACGCACAGGACAAACAAGAAAGGTTGGAACATCCACATCCCCCATGGCAGCCTTCACCCTGTACCCAAACGGATGTGGATAGCGAGGATACGGCGAGGCAGACACTCCCTCCGGAACAGAGCCAACAAAATCTTCCTGAATTTTAGCAAAGACGATGACACTAAGGACACTAGTTTGAGGCACTCCCTCCTCTTGAGGATATGAGGGAAACAAGGTGGCACCAATACGGAAAAATTCCATAATCAGTAAAGGCAACCTACCACGCAAACCAAGATGGTGACCTGCAATACCTGGCTTGTGAAACGGTAGGACAACAGCCCCCCGCCAAGAAGCAGGAGTGGACGAATCTCTCCAAATTCTATTTATAAGACTCAGGAGGAAGGACACTGCTTCATCATCCAGGTACCTCAGCACTGCATGGGGAATATTATCGACTCCGGAGAAGTGTCATGACAGGGAAAGGGTAGACCAAAGTTTACAACAAGACAAAGGGATGTTGTAAGTCTCTCCGCCCCCAGAACGGATGTCCAACACCTTAATCTCCTCCACCTCCCTAAGCCTGGCAAAAACCGAAGAACGGGTATCCCTACAGGAGACCTCAGCGGTAGGATAGGGTAGGGAACGCTAGGGCAGGGTAGGCTGGGGTAGGGTAGTGTAGGGCAGAGAAAAGTAGGTTAGGATGGGTTGGTTTAGGCTAAAGTAGGACAGAATAGGAGAGGGGTAAAATGTGCCTAGTCCAGGAACGAAAAATATATCAGTTATCCATGTAACTAGCGTTTTCTATTTCGGTATTTCTTTCCCTCTTCTTCTCTTTTCGACATCTCCTTACACTTCCTCTTTCTTATGTCGTCTGTGTTCTTTCCTGTATCCTACCTCCTTTCCCCCTTTCATCTCCTCTTTTTTCCCTTTGCTTTCTTTTCCTTCCCTTTCCTGTTGTTTCTCTTTCTCTCTCCCCTCTCTCTCATGTATCCCTCTCTGTTCCATTCTCTTTTCCATATACCCCTTAACTTCATCTTTTCTTTCTCCTCTCTGCTCCTTTCCACATTCTTCCTTCCACCTTCCTTGCATTCTTCTCTTTATGTACTCTTTCCTCTATAATTCCTCCTCCTCCTCTTCCTCTCCCCTCCCCCCTCCACACACACACACACACACACACACACGTAGGCGCCCCAAAAGTACGGGACGGCACTGTAGGGAAGTACGGTACGGTATGGTATTTTTTTCACCAGTAAGAACGGTGCCAAATTACGGTACGACATTTCTTTAAGTACGGTACGGTACGAAATTCCTTTTTTTTCCGTGCTTTTTCCGTACCCATTGCCGTGCTTAATCATTCCAATGTTACTGTCCACTGTCCAGAATAATCCAGATGACAAATACTGACTTGTAGATAGGTTAACCTAATTGTTTCCCTGACCAATGTTTTAAGATATAACCTTATGTTTTAGTGTGTGTGTGTGTGTGTGTGTGTGTGTGTGTGTGTGTGTGTGTGTGTGTGTGTGTGTGTGTGTGTGTGTGTGTGTGTGTGTGTGTGTGTGTGTGTGTGTGTGTGTGTGTGTGTGTGTGTTACAGACTTATAAGGTAATATTTCTGGTCAAGCCATAATGAACATAGAATAGTGTATACTTTTTCTCGCCTCCATCCTTCTTTCCTTCCATCCTCTTCTGTCTTTCCTTCAGTCTTTCCTCGTCCTTCTGCCGTCGGGTAACTTTACACTCCCTCCTCCGTCTTTCTTTCCATCATTCTTTCCTCTTCCTTCTACCTGTGGGTGACTTTACACTGAGTGACAAGCCAAATGGTTTCCTGTACACCAGGAAGCCATTTACAGTGCTGGGTGGTAACCATATAACCAAATTTTGGCGCCTGGTGGTTTAGTGGGTAATTATTGCGCTCCAGTCAAACTGAGCTGGCGAAGGTTTATATCCATGGGGTGGTTGGGGTTTATTGCTCATGTAATGCCACTCAGGGATGAGTGAGGCTGGTCACTCTCATCTTAAATGTCAGGACCATCTGCCTAGGCCCGGGCTCCTACGCTCCTCATGGGGCAACGTAGGATTGGATGATGGATGGATGAATGATATTTCCTAAACTTGGTAAGACAAAAGTACAGTACTACTGCCCAGGGGGCGGATTCTGAAAGCTCAAAAATCCTCGCAAATCCACCATCTTTGGGCGTAAGAGCAACTTTTCACTTAAGTGCATATTCTCGAGCCCTAGAAAACGAGCGCAAACCCTATGCGGCGTTGCCAATTCTCCTCGTAGAGTTGCGCCATTGAGGGGCAGCCTTAAGTACATCGTAAGCCATATAACTCTTCTATTTTTACAAATATTGTAGCTCAAACATCCCCCAAATCCTCAGAATTAAATCATGCATCAATTAATCCTTAAGTGCATACAACTGTTGCTATTTTTCAAAAAATAATACAGTAAGTACAAGTGGTAGCAGATCGTCGTAGACGATGCCAGAATACTATAACGGAGCAAGTACTACTTCGACATATGTGGTAAAACTAGCATTGTCGACCAATATTGCCTTTACTACAAACAAATTATAGCCTATTGATATAATGTTCACAAAAATTCGATTAAACAAGCCAGTGTTAAGAAGAAACTCATCTAAAGTATGGTGATAGCCTACATGACACAATGTCGAAAAAATTATGAATCAGCGCACTTATTTCTTCCTCTGAGAAGTTCACTGCCCTTCTGTACATAATATTTTGGTGGTCTTCCACTGCTTCAATACTGTCTTGGAAATTATGACTGGCGGTGTGGAAACATCGTCTGCTACCACTATGACGTCATACTCCGGTGTACTGTGATTGGTTACTCAGAGTTAAATAGAGAAACCTTCCGCTCCTTGATTGACCAACACTTGCCCTGGCGCAACCTGGTGTTGGTCTTAAGATTGTCGTACAACACTCTCCAGAATACCACTTATCAAAACCTCGTATGCACATCGCAAAAGTTCTCGCAGATTTTCTCGTAATCCAGACACCTCTCAGAATCCGCTACCAGCATCATTTCCAAGGCACGTCACTGAGATCAGCACCATATTTTAGCACTTGGGTAATAATCTGGTAGGTGGTGGCGACCATCATCCACTCACTTGATGTAGTGATACCTCTTCCTTAGCCTTTATCATTCTTTTTCTGTGCCTGTCCTCCTCTCTTCCTATTTCTCACCATCATCCACTCACTTGATGTAATGATACCTACTTCTTCCTTAGCCTTTATCATTCTTTTTCTGTGCCTGTCCTCCTCTCTTCCTATTTCTCCCATCTTTCCTGTCGCTTCTTATTGCTTTTCTTTCCTTCACAGGTGGCTTTACATTGAGTGACAAGCCAAATGGTTTCCTATATGCCAAGAAACCATTTACAACGCTGGGTGGTTACCATATAACCAACCCATACATGCTCCCTACGTGTTAACAAGTGGGTTGGTGGAGGGTTAGTGCCCCTCCCTGTAAAATAGGTAACTCAAAGTCAAGTGGCCACCCCTTACGGGATTATGGCGTCTGGCAATAGATAGATAGATAGATATTTCTATTATTTGACATTTGTTTTGCTGTACGTATCTCGTATATTCCTTGCCCACTGTAGGCCTACAAAGTTAAGTGATTAATTTATAGATTGGTTTATACAATAGTATATAAATAATTATTTGGATTAGGTATTTACTGTAGGGCCGGCTGCAGCATTGCTACTTGACCCGTTAAGTGGTTGATTTTTATCATAGTCTGATTTAAACACAATTTTTCAAAGAAAATTCTAGTACAATCCAAGTCAGTAATCCTTAATTTTATTTAATCCCATTGCCATATGAATGTAAATCAAATGTTAGGTCAATTACCTCACACACACACACACACACACACACACACACACACACACACACACACACAATATATATATATATAATTTCCACTAACAGCAAAAAACACAAATATAATAAGTGAGTATTGAAACTGGACGAGGAATTGCTTGCAAAAATAATTTATATTATCGATTAATTTTCACAGAAACGTAATGGCAGACGTACACTACGAAATTAGGTACGAAAGTTCGGAACGAAATTTCATTTTATCGCACCAGTACGGTACGGTTCTTTATGTATGCAACGAAACTACGGTGCGGTGTTTTTAAACTATCGGAATTATGATATTTTTTCCGTACCGTACCGTACTGCCACCCTTGGCGCCCATGAACACACGCATTTCTATACCCCCCCCCATACATCCGTATGCCACCCTTCAACCTCCTTTCCTCCATCTCCCCATCCCTCCATTTCTCCCCCTCTCCCTCCATCTCTCCCTCTGCTTCCATCGCTCTCCATTTCCCCCCTTCCCTCCCCCCCTCCTTGCTCTCCCCTTTCACGTCGCTATTTTTGACAGCTGCCCATCTCACCCACGCCGGTATTCGTGACCAGTTTTCCTCTAAGCATCAAGCTCTGTTGGAATCATTCTCTATTGGTTCCTCGATATTTTGGCTACGAAATTCCCTCTGTATATCAGCGTCCTAACAAACCCAGGGCGCCTGTAATATTAAAACAATAATGCTTACCCCTTTCAATCTTATGACGAATTATTCACGCTGTCCCTAAAAGACTTTAGAGACTCTTCGGACTGTAGTTCTTATATATAGTCGTAGATATAGCCTTCAGTAACCCCCTCTATTTTTTTCAGGCAGAGAAGGAGGAACTAATGGCCAGAAGCCAGCAAGCCTTTTACAACAGAAAATTGAAAAGAAAAAAAAAAAGCCAAAGATGAAGTTAAATAATTTTGAGACATTTAAATTAGAAAATGTCATGCTTTTGAAGGGGTTAACATCATTGCCTAGACTAAGCCTCGTCTTACTACAGGGCAATTTTTTCACTTTATAGAAACACCGTAATGGTTTAGTCTCAGAGAACGTCCTTCCTCTGAAAATTAGGAGTATTAACGCCTAAGTTTTTATGAGTTTCAAAGTTTAGGACCCCAAACTGAACTGACAGCTTATATACCCTCTCCGGGAGAAGGTTATAGAGATGAAATTATACTTATTAACAGTGACACAAGTTTTATTATACTCTAACGTGCCGATAGGTAGAGGTGGCAACAACATCCACTCTCCTGTAATGCTGCCTACTTCTTTGTTTCAGTCCTCCTCTTCCTGTATCTTTCATCTTTCCTGTCTGTTATTCTACCCACTTCAGGCGAGTGCATCACGTTAACAAGCCCAATGGTTCCCTGTTACCCAGAAAACCATATGCAACGCTGAGTGGTAACCATACACCCACATAACAGGCCGATGTGCAGCAGACTATGGTGCCCCTGTTAAAAAAGTCCAGTTCTAAATGTGACATTTATCCAGGTAATAAACCGATACTCTTCCCACTGCCTTGTTATGGCGGGGCGTCGTCTGCTGCAGGAGAATATCACTTCAAAGCATGGGAAAGTCATGTCTCGAGAATTACTCTACCCGCCACACATGCAATATTCCTCAAATCAGGCCCCCCTTTTATAAGTGACAACAGTTGTGTAAGTCTGCATAGGTTAAGGAAAGTGAAAGAACAGTATTGGTTTACAAAGTAAATACATTCACACCCAATACACACGTAAAACTACATTAACTGAGAATGACTGTGTAAAGTGTACGGTGTATGACAACTTGTAGTCTACTCCACATAGCTATTTTCATAGCTAAATCCATAGTTATTCTCAATTTCTTCCAAAATATTTCCTGGCCATACCTTACTACTTTCTTCTACTAACTTTGTTCACTTATCCTTTATTTCCTATGTCCTTAGCAATTTCTTATATCTTCCACTTTATATCCCACCACACTTTCTATATTCTCCACATTTTTTCCATATCCATACAACTTAATGGGTTCACAAGGATTTTTATGGCCACACGTTAGTCAAATTTCACTGCACTATAGGCGCCTTGCTCAGCCTTCTCTGCTGCCACAAACTGCTGCTGTCTGCGGCTGCGGTAGGCCACTTGCTGAGATGGTACTTAACATCGATAGTCTGGAATTCTTGAAGTAGACGGTATGAGAGGGGCGAGAGAGAGTGAAATGAGGCGGGGATGTGTCCGTGAGTGCTGTGTGCCGGCTACTGCTTTTACAGAGACCTCTCACCCATCCAGGTCACGTTGGTTTGGCAGTGACATCGTCCACTCACCAGTCTTCTGAACTCGACTGAGCAACCAAGGCACATGTGGAGTTTAAAGCATTATTAATACACTTTGGTAAAATATAATGTGTAATATGTTTCAGACATTCAGCGACTCATTCCTCTCAGCCATACTCATTCCTCTTACGAGTTGAATATGAATGAAAATAACTGGGGAAAACTTTCTATTCGATCCCAGACGAAGCAATGATAAAAATTAAATTTTGCAAACAGTGGACGAAATATATACTCAATGAAGAAACCACTTGTTTCACGAGGTACGTAAGAATTAACTTAGTTCTACACAAATAATACGAAAGTTTTTAGGAATTTAATATGACAGTCAAGACAAACTACCCTGCAGGGGCGGTTGCTTGGCTCCAGTTGTAGTCTGCTCAGCTAGACACTGCGGGTTTAAACCAATACTTGTTAACGATTTTTTCTCGTCAAGAGGAGTTAAACGACTTTTTTAACCCTTCCAGAGCGACGCTTGAACGAACCATAAAAGATTTAATTGACCAAAACCCTATTCAGTCCGAGCTGACTGATGGGGAAAAAAGGCAAACTAATACTGCAGGTACCAAAACAATGGAGGCAGTAATTAAGTGTAGTGAAGAGTCAACATTGTGCCAGCCACCGACCCAATATGGTGGACAAAATGTGGATATGGGGGTCAAAGGGTCAGGGTGTAGGAGAGAATATGGAAAAAAAGAATGTTGGGAGATCAGAAATTGAAGATCATTACTTAAAACACACACACACACTAATGTTCATTGTCAAACAGACCAACAGCAGAACAACTTGAACTGAACAAGCTATCAGATGGTAGCTAAGGAAAACATGACGGTAAATACATAACCTAACTAATAAAATCAAAAATTGAAGCAAGTGACGAACACAGGTCACTTTTCAATAGAACCGAAAGTTTCCCTCACGAATCCTTTATTTTCGTCAATACCTTGATGTAAAAGTACCTATAAATCTAACTAACCCCGTTGTCAGTCCTTAATCTTGCAGTTTAAAGCCACTGCTCCACGATATGGAAAAATACAGGGGACAAGGGAAGGGGCTATGCTGCACCGCGCCTCTCATCACTACTAGCCAATTCCCACCAAACCGTACCCACTCCCTGGATGACCTACCCCACTCGTCGTTATTGCTACAGCCCAGCACTTTCCTACGAACAACCCCCAAAACAAAAACCACCTCCCTCTATATGTGGCTGTCGTAACAATGATTAATATATACATAAACATTTCAGCTGTACACAGGAATTAAATGCAGATTTACAAATATTCAACCACCAGTCACTCAAATCACTCCTATCACCTATTCTTAAAACTATCACTATCAAATTTAAGTCCAAAATAAAGCTGTACAAGTAGTAAATATAGAACATACCTTCATAAATGGTTAATATCCGACTACCACCTTCCCACTAGATACATTAAGCTTTAGTTCAACGGCTGGATCCACTGTCGATGTCCTCTAACATCAGTCACTAATTTATCCAACTTACTCCCTCACGTATGGACTCTGGTCTAGCGCCGTGCAAGGTTATTCACGTCCCATTGCTCCTGGTTAACTAACTAATTTCATGCAGGTTTATTTCACCTCGACTCCGAATGAAGCACCACAGCTACACGAAAGCATGAATATCAGTATGAAGTACTCGACTCCACGGAGGAGAAAAGATACGGAGTAACGACTCAACGTCAAAACTGCGAGGCCATTACCTTCACGCCATCTAGTGCACAAACGAGATAAGGGAGAACGGGATATAAGAGAACGGTTACGGGGTAGACTATGTTTAGATTATGAATCGGGAATATATAAGCCTTCCACGTGACACTAAGTTAGTCTTAAATAATTATATTGTGCATGAGCATCCTTCACCATTGATAACATGAGGCTGGTGAATAGTGTCCCATATAACGTATTTTGAGACAAAGATTCATTCCAGTGATAAAAGTCTTTGATCCGGAATATAATGGCTGTATTAATAATACAGACAAGAATATTATAGTGTATTTATTGAGTATATAGATGTACATGTTAGGTTACATTATTATCCCGGAAACATTCACACGGGCAACACAAACCCATAGCCGTTTGTTGTGTTAGCTCTGTTAATCCTAAGTATCAGGTGGATTGGACTGGACAAAATGCCTTTCCATTGTTTTCAGACGCACTTCTACCACATTCCTGTGGATATCTATATACCTGTGGATATCTGTATATCTATATCGGCAGCTGTCTATCTATCTGTCCATCTATCTATCTATTTGCCAGTGAATCACTTAATAACACGCGATTCATAAATATGCTAATACTCACAGGGAAAAAGAATACACGAAATATTCCATGTGCTTCGGCTATTTCCTGTTTCCTTTTGCCTGTGGATATCATCCCTCTCTCTCTCTCTCTCTCTCTCTCTCTCTCTCTAATATATATATATATATATATATATATATATATATATATATATATATATATATATACCTAGGCTGCTTCCCCCAGGGAAAAGGAGGTAGCCGAGACAGGACGACACACTCCCCATTTACTCATCCATTCAAACACAATCATTCGCATCTTAGCCCCAAAGGGGAGAACGGACAGATCCTCACCGCACCACACCTGCATATAATAGTAATTTCCCGTTATCGGTATACGAGTAATATCCTTTAATAATAGATGGTGCATATCTTCACTGTCATTTTCACAAGATCAATAATACTGCACCATATATGAATATTGTCAATCAATATTGATTGTGTGAGGGCCGGTAAATAATATCCTGCGTTGCCAGTGTGGCGGTATTACCTCAGCAAGTTCACATGCCCCTTATCAATGCCCAACGTATCCTTTATCATACGTGTAATGAAACATAGTAATTTCTACAGATTTCTATATTAGGCGTACGTGCCGAGGCCCAGTTTCAAATGCTGACGTCTTAATGTGCACCAACATTTATGACCGTAGTACAGTCATGGACAAAGAAACCTGGACACTCAGGGGCTGAGCTGATAGTTTCTTTTTCCTTTTCGATTTCTCCACTAAATCTTCGTCCATATGAACCGTACCCCCCCATCCCCTTCCTTCCCTCACCTCCTCTCCGTCTTACTCATATGACCCGGGAAGGCTGGCCATTCCCAGGGGACAAGTAGACACTTCTCACCTCTCTCTCTCTCTCTCTCTCTCTCTCTCTATCCCTGCTATATATATATATATGTGTGTGTGTGTGTGTGTGTGTGTGTGTGTGTGTGTGTGTGTGTGTGTGTGTGTGTGTGTGTGTGTGTGTGCAATTATCATCATAACGAATGGCATGCTCTCAATTGGAAAGTAAAGATGAGGAGAATTGGCGAAAATTGTGGCAGAAGGGAGTAGGCAAGTATTAAGGTGGAGGTTAATTGGCCCGCAGGGAAATAATGACAGTTCCACATGCTGACGTCTCGAGAGGATTTCCTGCAGTTGTTCCCTCTAAATATGTTCCAGTGTTTTAATTTGTAATGCTTATATCACAGTAAAGGCATACTTTGCACTGACGTTATTATTCACTCCTACAGAATCTTGAAAGAGAGAGAGAGAGAGAGAGAGCAGCTGAAGATGAGCTTCTCATATGTGTGTGTGTGTGTGTGTGTGTGTGTCAGCAGAGTAGCCGTAAGGAAGAGGGATGGATGGGTTGTGATCGGAAAAATGTAGGGAGTTGCTTGTGTCAAGGACGGACACACACACACACACACACACACACACACACACACACACACACACACACACACACACGGTTCAAGGTCGGCGGATTAGCGAATTGGCGTGTATGGGGGCAGGGAAGAGGCGATGGGGAGTGCAGCCTGGCAGGTGCTATGAAGAGGGTAAACGGGATGGGGGAAAGGAGTCGTGAACGAAGAGTGACGGACAAGCCGGGGAAAAGAGAAAATATGACATTTGCCTCGCCTCTCCTGTCCAGGTTTCTCTGCCCATGACTGTACAACTGTTTATGCATAACAGTTTGTTACATCTGTTTTACGCATCCCTTTTTGTCCTTTGGGAAGAAACGAAACCGTAGGTTAGTTCCAGTTAGTGGGTTTTTCCCACAAACAACACAGCGGTGTCCAGGGTTTAGAGCCATGTTTATTTGTACCGCCACGCCCCCTCACATCCCGCCTGTCAACTTATGTAAACAAACAGACGACACACCGGTGACCACAATGCCATCTGTTGACCAAGCCAGCTCTCGTGAGGCCAGTCAGTCGCTCTCGTGAGGCCAGTCAGCTCAGACGTGCTAGAGACCTGTGGTAGTGTTGTGCTAGTGTGCTTTAGTGATCTGTGATAGTGGTTGTGTTAGTGTGTTGTAGTGATCAGCGATAGTGCTGTGCTAGTGATCCGTGAGTGTGTGTGTTGTGGTGACCCGTAGTGACCCGTGATAGTGTGTGCTACCTTGTGTGAACTAGTGCGTAATGGCTTCCTCGGCAGAGAGCTGTGTTCCCACTGCAGGTACTGAAAAGGACTACCTTGAATTAAAGGAGGAACTTCTCGAACTGAAGCGGGAGGTACAAATTCTCAGGCAGGAGAAGGCACAGATGAGGGAATTGTTGGAGGAGATGTTGGAGGAGAAAGAGAAAAAGGCTGAAGGTTGGACACTGGTTAACAAGGGTGCAACGAAGTTCACTCTTAAAAAACAAACGGAAATTAAGACAACTAATACATTCGACGCACTACGGGACGAATGTGAAGGGAAGGCAGAGAGGGAAGTAGAGGAGAAGGACGGTGAGGGAACTTCCAGTACAGGTAAGTATAAACAGAACAAGAAAGGTAAGAAAAATGTTGTTGTTGTTGGAGACTCCCAGGTGAGATATCTGAACAGGGCCATGTATACTCCACTCGCTAAACATGTGTGTCTTCCAGGGGCCAGGGTGGCTAATGTGGTAGATAAAATTTCAAATATCGTAAAGGAAAGTGGAGACAAACCCACTGTGTGCCTCAGTGTAGGAGGCAATGATATTAGTAGCCGTAAGAGTGAGGTACTGTGGAAAAGGTACAAGTTGATGTTAGAAAAAGTTAGGGAGAGGGGAGGAACCCCTGTAGTGCTTGGTGTTTTACCAAGGTGGCGGGTTGGAAGGGAATGGTTGAGCAGGGCAATAGGGTTTAATTGCCGCCTTGAAAGGTATTGCAAAGATAATGCAATACCTTTCATAGACAGCTGGGACCGGTTTTATGGACGAAGTGCCTTGTATAGTTGGGATGGGACTCATCTTAGCAGGCAAGGAGTTACTGTTTTAGCTGGAATGATAGATAGGGAGTTGGAGGGATTTTTTCGAGATTGAGAAGTAGGTGTACAGGAAGATGCAGCAACTACAGTCAGAAATCATTATTACCATGTTTGGATAGATGCATCGATACTTGCAAAATTAAGAACAAAAGTTCAACCAATAGTGTAGATACATCCACTCAGGCACCTCAAATTGAGCAGGCGATGATAGATGATAGAACAAGCGATGATAGAAGGGCGATAAGCGATAGTACAAAAAATTGTTATATTAGTAAAGTAAAGAGTTTCCCAGTTAGTAATAAAATAAATAACAGTAAATGCCAAGGTAAAGGCATAACTACTCGTAATAATCTGAAAGTGTACTACACAAACAGCCGGAGTTTACGTAATAAAATGGATGAACTGAGGGCTTTAATTTGTACAGAGAAAATAGACATTGCCGTTATTAGTGAAACTTGGATGAATACAGACACTCGAGAATTTTTAGCAGAATATCAGATAAAAGGCTATAATATTTTTGTGTCAAACCGTCAGGGAAGAAAGGGGGAGGGGTAGCTATTTATGTAAAGGATTCATTAAACTGTTACAATAAAGCAGACATTAAAGTAAATAGGGACACAGAAAGTGTCTGGGTTGAAATTAGTAACAATAGGGAGAAATTAGTCTTAGGAGCAATTTACAGATCTCCTAAATTAAGTAGAGCTGATAGTAAATACCTCTGGGAGGAAATTAGGAAAGCATCACAGTCCAGCTTAGTAATAATTGTAGGGGACCTTAATCTGCCAAGGATAGATTGGAGAAATCAGACAGGAGATGCAGAGTCAGAGGAATTTCTAGAGGTAGTACAGGATAATTTCCTTTATCAGTATATAAGGGAGCCCACCAGAGGTAATAATATACTAGATTTGGTTTTAGCTAATAAAGAAAAATATCATTAGCGATATAGAGGTTGGTGGACGACTTGGTAATAGCGATCATGAAGAAATTAAGTTCAAATTTATTTGGGATGTCTGTTCCACTGAAAATACCTCCACCGTTCCTAATTTTCGTCTAGGAGATTTCGATGGCTTAAGAGCTTATTTTCGAACGGTATTCCACAGGGAGATTAGCTATTGGAGGGAATGTCAGGTTAGTGGGGATCCCCAGGTCATAGGTCAGGCGCAGGAAGCACGTGGGGATGTCCGTCAGGTGTCTGTGAGGGGGGTGGTAGATAGGAATGTAGTCCAGGTGACGGAAATTAACTCAGCTCCAGTACCAAACAGACGTTCGACCAGTGAGAAGTATAACGAGTTAATAAATATAATATACGGAGGCCAAGATAGATATATTCCTTCAAAACCGTTTAGAACTAACAATTCAGAACCAAGATGGTTAAACAACAGATTAAAATCTCTCATAGGCCAAAGGAAAGGAATATATAGAAAAATAAAACGTGGAGAGGAACACTTACGTAACCGGTACACAATTTTAAATAGAGAAGTAAAGAGGGAGATAAGAAAAGCAAAGAGAAGTTATGAAATTAAGGTTGCAAGTGAATCAAAGGTAAACCCCAAGGGTTTTTATCAAATGTACCGAACGAAAAATAAAGACAGGATAGGACCACTCAGAACAGAATCAGGTGACATTACCAGTGAAGATAAAGAAATGTGCTCCATCCTAAATAATTATTTCATATCAGTATTCACCAAGGAAAATCTAAGCCTGGTCCCTCAAGCAGCAAATATTTACCATGAGAATACGGAAAATATTCTTAGTAAAATAACCATTAGTAAGGAGGACGTATTGAAAGAAATTAACAAGTTAAAACCTCAAAAATCGCCAGGTCCGGACGATATATATGCAAAAATTATAAAAGAAACCAAAGAAGAATTATGTCAGCCACTTTTAACGTTATTTAATGACTCTTTAAGTTCAGGAGAAGTTCCAGAGGCGTGGAAAACCGCAAACGTAGTGCCCATCTTTAAAAAGGGTGATAAATCAGCTGCGTCGAATTATCGTCCGATAAGTCTAACGTCAATAGTAGGAAAAATGTTAGAGTCAATTTTGGCAAATAGGATTAGAGAACACTTAGAAAGATTTAATCTTATAAACGAAAGTCAGCACGGATTCAGGCAAGGACGATCCTGCCTCACAAATTTGTTGTCATTCTACTCGGAGGTCTATGAGGCAGTAGATAGCGATAAAGCTTACGATGTTATTTATCTGGACTTTAGTAAAGCTTTTGATAGAGTCCCACACGAAAGGTTAGTTAGAAAGGTTCGAGCACACGGTATAGACGGCGATATCTTAAAATGGATAGAATCCTGGCTGAAAGGACGAAAGCAGAGAGTATTAATAAATGGAACTAAGTCGGACTGGGGATTATAGTGTTCCTCCTCGTAACATAGGGTTTGGGTGGAGTCACCCCCTCCCTACACTATTGCCATGTTTCCTAACCCTACGATGTATAACGCCTGTGGTTTGTGTAGTAGGAATGATACATAAACATAACTCATACTAATATAACTGTAATGAAAGTGCTGACATGTATCAAGGAAGAATAAAACTATTCTGCATACTATATTATACGATAATAGAGAAACGTGGCATAAAAATTTGGCAGTGTTGCTCTAAAAATATTCTAATTATTATTTACTTCCCCAACACTTCTAACATTGCTAATTAATTTAGCAAGTATAATTGCAAGAAAATTTGAAGGGATAAAAGTGGGAAGAGGCGATCCTTTCATAATTAAAATAAATATATCAAACAGCTCTGGGGTGGCAGCACTCACGCGACACGTGTTTGTGTGTACGCTGTGGGAGGTCACCAACCCCCTACAGGATTTAGGCCTATTGGGGAAACCTCTATAAAAAACGCGCCGTGACTTTTACCTCAAGGGTGGTGCGGAAATAAAGTCAAAATTATAATCCATACATAAAAATGGAAGTAAAAAACCATGGATGACACATAACAAAATCTAGCGAGAGAGAGAGAGAGAGAGAGAGAGAGAGAGAAATAATAATAATAATAATAATAATAATAAAACTTTATTTCCACTAAACAGTGGGTATTCTTATACATTATACAGTAGTACAGCATACAGTATGAAAGTTCTATACACAATATAATACAAGTTGATACATATGGTGGAGAATAGTGACAGAGAGGTAAATGGTTTAAAAGGTGTGGGGACACTTAGGTTAAAAATAGATCAATTAAGGGATTTAGGAACGAAGGCAGTGGGAAGGATTAAGACAGATGGGATTGTAAGATTAGGGAGTTTGAGCAATAGGGTAGAATGTATGCTCTCAATAAAAGTATAGCAATTATCAACGGCTAATTATTATACAGGTGTTGATGGTGGGGGTCTATATTTATAGGAGGTGTTGGTGGTGGAGGTATAGCGGGTGTTGTTGATGGGGGTGTTGTTGGGGGTAGGGGTATAGGGGGTGTTGGTGGCAGGGGTATAGGGGGTATTAGAAAAACGGAGATCACAAGAGGGAAACAGTGTCAAGGTCATCGCTGATGGAGAGGTCAGCTCGGAAACGTGGCAACAGTGCAGGGAGGGGGTGACTCCACCAAAACCCTACGTTTCGATCTGTCAGACTTTTTTTTTATAGTAACTAGCGGTGTACCACAGGGTTCAGTACTCGGTCCCTTATTATTTATCATATAT
>NW_027643837.1:60000-65000 GCF_032717465.1 Coenobita brevimanus
TTCACGTCACTCGTTCTCTTCCCTCACTCTCGTGCTTCCGCCTCTCCTTCAGTCGTTTCTTGATCTCATTCATTTTAATCTCTCTCTCTCTCTCTCTCTCTCTCTCAGCAACGCGGGCTTCACCACGGTGTTGCCAAACGCATGGTGCAATCCCCCTCTCACATTTTAAAACCTTATCCCATCTACTCCTTCCCCAAACTCCTCAGCTCACCAATAGACACTCAAAATAAATACAAATAAATCAATAGACACCAGCGAGTAGATAGAAGAGGTGATAAAGAGTGAGAAAAGGACAATAGTGCAGAGGCAGTAGGCGGAGCAATATGGCTGCCGCGGCTGTGTTTACACTGGCTCAGCCAATCAGCGTCCGCCTCCCTCTGCCCTTAGCACCAGCCGCCCTCTGATTGGCTGGCAGCTGTGAGGCCAGGCAGGAGGAAGGGAGGGAAGAGGGAGGGAGGGGAGTATAATAATAATAATAATAATAATAATAATAATAATAATCTATCTATCTATAGCCCGACGCCCTAATCCCGCAAAGGGCGGCCGCAGACAAAACGCCTCCAAGTCGCTCTGTCACCCACCATTTGACTACCCTCCCCCCACCTCACCCCCCTCCCTCATATACCTCTCAACTCCATCCCTCCACCTCATCCTCGGTCTACCCCTCCCTCTCCCTCCCTCCACCTAACCTACATACACTCTGTAGTCAGTCTTTCATTCTCCATTCTCTCCACATGTCCAAACCACCTCAGTGTATTTCTCCTAATCTTCTCAACCACATCCACATCCACCCCACAACGTTCCTTCACTAATAATAATAATAATAATAATAATAATAATGTTTATTTCCACAAACAGTGGTTATTCACATAGCAATATAAGTTATGTATACAATAACAGTACAAAGTATAGACGTGAAGATTATACACTGTAGATGTATAAGTGTTTGGCAGTATAATACAAAGGTATATAACTGTACAATTATCAATATACTGTGTGTACATTTTCTATTTTAAATGGTTGTGTTTGTCAATTATCACATCATTTTTTTGCCTCATATTTTATTAGTTTATTATTGTTTAGCGTTATACAATAAGGTTATTGACGGTGTTTAGTAAGTGACTGTTAAGTGTAATTGTGAAAGTGTGTAAACTGTGTAATTCCTTAACATTTTCTGGCAGGTGGTTGCATATCTTTGGCCCTGGTACTGCTAAGGATCTTGCACCTGAGTCGCTATTAACCTTAGCAACGAACAGATTATTTTTGTGTCTAGTAATACTTTGTGTCATATTGTGTACCGATGGCAGACAGGAGACAGTCAGGGTAGAGATTAGCTGCATATTGGAAGACTGTGACAGCGATGGAAAAGGCAGGAGACAGCCAGGGTAGAGATTAGCTGGATATTGAAGACTGTGACAGCGATGGAAAAGACAGGAGACAGTGACAGCGATGGAAAAGACAGGAGACAGTGACAGCGATGGAAAAGACAGGAGACAGTGACAGCGATGGAAAAGACAGGAGACAGTCAGGGTAGAGATTAGCTGGATATTGGAAGACTGTGACAGCGATGGAAAAGACAGGAGACAGTCAGGGTAGAGACTAGCTGGATATTGAAGACTGTGACAGCGATGGAAAAGACAGGAGACAGTGACAGCGATGGAAAAGACAGGAGACAGTCAGGGCAGAGATTAGCTGGATATTGGAAGACTGTGACAGCGATGGAAAAGACAGGAGACAGTCAGGGTAGAGATTAGCTGGATATTTGACGACTGTGCCAGCTGTGTTAAACTTTATCTTGTTTGGTGTGTTTAGCCATTACAGTTCTGTTAACATTGCAGTGACATGGTACAGTACATGGTCAGACTTCCTGGCTTTTCCATCGACAACTTTAGCAGCAAAATTGTGTAGTTTCTGTACACGTGAAAGTTGAGATTTCCTGCAGTGCCACATATTACACTGCCGTAGTATACTTAGTGCCAGTGCCTGCAGTGCCACATACTTAGGGCCAGTGCCTGCAGTGCCACATATTACACTGCCGTAGTATACTTAGTGCCAGTGCCTGCAGTGCCACATATTGCACTGCCGTAGTATACTTAGTGCCAGTGCCTGCAGTGCCACATATTACACTGCCGTAGTATACTTAGTGCCAGTGCCTGCAGTGCCACATATTACACTGCCGTAGTATACTTAGTGCCAGTGCCTGCAGTGCCACATACTTAGGGCCAGTGCCTGCACTATGATGTGTCGAGTGTCTTTGTCAAAGCCATCTTTTATCCTGTTAATATATATTAATATGACCAGTACTCTTTTGCTAAGTTCATTTACATGCTTATCAAAGGTCATGTAGCAGTCCATATATACCTAATTTTTTTACATAGTGCTGGCTTGAACTGCTGTGTCTCCTAATCGCACAGTAGTGTTAGGTGGTATTAGTGAGATCATTGGCCTGCACCCTAGAACATACATTGCGTTTTAGTGGTATTTAGATGAAGACCGTTGTTAAGAAAATATTCCCTGGCCATACTCAAGGTTTCCTCTGATTTGTGCAGTATATCCTGGAGAGAATCTAGTTTGCCACTGTGAAGAAACTGAGTGTCATCAGCATATTGCACTAACACACTCGTTAAGATTTGCTGAGAGATCGTTGACATATATACTGAATGGCATAGGGCCAAGAATTGAGCCTTGGGGTACCCCATAAATGACATTGATTTGGAGGATTTGGTGTTTTGGATGTGAACAGACTGTATTCTATTATTAAGGCAGCTGTCAAACCAGAAGTTATCAACACTGACTTTACTGAATGAGAATTTGGTGTTTCGGATGCAGATTGTGTTCTATTATTAAGGCAGCTGTCAAAGTAGAAGTGATCAACACTGCCTTTACTGAGTTTATTGGGAAAAATGGAATGGCTGACACTATCGAAAGCTTTTGATAGATCACAGAGGGTTAAAAGTGATATGTGTGTATTATCCATGTTATGGTGATATTATCAGTGATAACTGTGAGTGCTGTATTTGTGGATAGCTTAGCACGGAAACTATGCTTGGTTTATGAGAGAAGTTGGTTTGATTCAAGAAATGTTATTAGTTGAGTTGAGACGATTTTTCAATAATTTTAGGAAAAAAACAGGTAGCAGTAAAATTGGTGGGTAATTGCCCACGACCTGAGTGTGTCCATTTTTATATAAAGGCGTGACTATAGCATTCTGCCAAGCAGTAGGGAAGACGCCCGTAACAACTGAAGAATTTATGTGGGTTAAATACAATGCGAGTAGGAAGAGGGAAGCCTTAATAAAACGAAGTGAAATATTGTTTGAGCCATAAGATTTAGTATTTTGTCAATGTTTAATTGTTAATATTACAGTGTTAACATCAACAGTGTCTGGTGGGAATTGTGTCATGCTGCCTGTGTTATTACCAGTCACAGGTCTGGCAGATGCAGGATTTATGGTGGTACATGCTTGCAAGAACTGTGTAGTTTCAAAAGTTCTTTTACCTACGTTTACGAAAAAATAAATTCTTCAGCTGTACTTTGTGGATCATCAAAGGAGCTATTGTTGTAGTTGTTATTGTTGTGTATTATGTCTTGGAGTATTGTCCATGTTGCACAAGTATTACCTCTTGAGTTTGAGTCCTTTGTGATAATATTGGTTAATAGATTGATTAATAAGTGATTTGGCTCTTTTCTTTAAATCCTTGTAACTTACCTGTAATGACATGTTGAGCCTGTTTAGTGTTAATTGACTACGTGTGTGATGCCGTGTTTGTGTTATTTACCGAATGTCATGAGTAATGCAAGGGGCAGGACATGTCATGGGTAGTGCAAGGGGCAGGACATGTCATGGGTAATGCAAGGGGCAGGACATGTCATGGGTAATGCAAGGGGCAGGACATGTCATGGGTAATGCAAGGGGCAGGACATGTCATGGGTAATGCAAGGGGCAGCAGGACGTGGTATTTCTCTAGTAACAAGCGGGGCACATTTGTACAAACTTGTGGTGTACACTGAGGGTAACACATCAACCTGTTCATGTACATTGTCAGTGGCCAGAATAGTACTGATTGGTTTTATTTAGTAGGTGGCAACACAGTACATCATTGCTATAGTTTGCAGGTCAGGGAAGGTTTGGCCATGTGGAGAGGATGGAGAGGGAGAGACTGACGAGGAGAGTGTATGTGAGTGAGGTGGAGGAGGGAGAGGGAGGGGGTGGCCAAGGATGAGATGGAGGGATGGAGTGGAGAAGTATATGAGGGGGGGGGTGAGCTGGGAGCAGGGCAGTGAAATGGTTTGGGACAGTGCGACATGGAGGCGATTTGTCTGTGGCCTCCCCTTATGGGATTAGGCGTCTAGCAATAGATACATAGGAAAGTTTTAATAGTAGGTGAACGTTTAGGCTTACTTATATTTGTGGTTACAGTCATAAGGTCTTGATCACCTATGATATGTGGCACAACATGACTACCAGTTATTTCATCAGGTATATGAGAGAGGGGAGGGTGAGCTGGGAGCAGGGCAGTGAAATGGCGGGGGGCAGGGCGACATGGAGGCGATTTGTCTGTGGCCATCCCTTACGGGATTAAGGCGTCTGGCAATGGATAGGCAGACTATTAGTTATAATTATGTCAAGAAGAGTAGCAGAGGTAGGAGTGATTCGTGTAGGCTTATTAACTATTTGTGTCAGTTTAGTATTGGAGAGAGAGAGAGAGAGAGAGAGAGAGAGAGAGAGAGAGAGAGAGAGGAGACGGATCGAAAGAGGAAGAGAATGGAGAAAGATGCAGAAGTGGGAGGAAGAGAGAGAGGAAGATAAAAAAGTATGTGTGTAGGGAGAAAGACGAGAGGAGGAAAGAAAAATGGAGTGGAAAGGGGGAAGAACAACAGAGAAAATGGAGGAAAGAAAAGAGAGAGAGAATGTGAGAAGGATGAAGGTTTGGACCGAGGTAGACAGGGAGGCGCCGCGAAACAAGATCACCAACGTCTACACTCAACCTTTGTCATGG
>NW_027643837.1:67500-72500 GCF_032717465.1 Coenobita brevimanus
GAGGGAAAATAGGGAATGAGGGATTGGCAGATGTGAATCTGGGGAATGAAGGAACGAGAGTTATTTCCTGGCTGGGTGAGGGAGGAGTGAAGGATGAGGGAGTGAATTCAAATCGAGAGACATTGTTGGAACAAATCTAATACTTCTCTATCTATCTATTGCCAGACGCCTTAATCCCGCACGGGGTGGCTCGCCATATTGCCGAGGTCGAGGTGTGTTTAGCTCCTAATAATTTGCGTTCTAACTATTACATACTGTGCACAAGACTTGAGAAAATGGAAGAAGAGAAAACAGAGGAGTGCGGCAATTGGTCGAGAAGAGTAATAAATGGCCTCCAGTGTGATGGCTGCCAAAAATGGTACCATGCTGGATGCCACAAAGTAAACAAAGAGCTCTACACCATAACAGAAAAGCATAAGGAACTGATATGGTTCTGCCAAGTTTGCAAACCAAAAATAAGAAATAATATGATGAAACTATGCAACATGGAAAAGCAGAATGAAGAGCTGGTAGCAAAATTAAATGAACTGAACATGAAGCTGGATAACATCAAGGGTGAAATTACGAGAGAGGTAACTCAGCAGTTTAGAAACAACTTGCCGGTGAGTGATGATGATATTGTTGAGAAGGTAACAGAGACAGTACTAGAACATATGAAAGAAGAAGAAGATAAAGCTAGAAGGAAAAACAACATAGTGATGTATAATGTCCCAGAGTCAGAAAGTGAAAGGTATATAGAGCGTGTGAATGAAGACACAGCTATGTGTTGTGATATATTTGAGAACTCTCTAGGATTAGATAAGGAGGAGTTTACTATCACTAAGGTCATAAGGATAGGAAAGCCCAGAAGAGAGGGCAATAACAGAAATAGGCCTGTATTGGTGCAACTAGCTGATGTGAAAGAGAAATGGGCAATAGTAAAGAGGGCCAAAAATCTGAAAGATGAAAGTGACCCGGCAAAGAAAAGAATTGGAATTTCACCTGATCTGACGGAGAAAGAAAGGCAGGTTGAAAAAAGACTGAGGCAAGAGTTAAATGAGAGAAAAGCTAACGGAGAAACAGGATTATATATAAAAAACGGAAGCTTGTGCAAAGTAAGAGAGGACAGAGGAAGAGAAAATTAGAACCAAACAATGATACAGTACAGAAGGATGAACTAAGAAAAAAAGAAGAAGGATATGGGGTAACATTTAAGTTAATTACTATACAGGGGTTAAGTAGACATAAGGTAGTAGAGGTACAGCAACTCATATCAGAGAGTCAAGATATTGTATGCCTGACAGAAACACAGCAAAAATATAATACAATTGACCTAGATAATAACATAATGAAGCATGAAAGCATGAGAGAAATAAAGGACAAAAAAGGAGGAGGTATAATGGTGCTGTATAAACAAAACAGTAACATTACTCTAAGAAAAGACACTCTGAAAAATAAGGATGTACTTGTACTAAAAGGAAAAATATTAGATCTAAGCATAAGAATAATTATAGTACACTTTTCTGTAATTAGGACACAAGAAGACAGAACTAGAAATTTCTCAATGAAACAAGAGATTGAGAAAGGTATGAATGAGGCAGAGGATGAGGCTCTAATAGTCATGGCAGACTTGAATGGGCATACAGGTATGTTAGGTCACCAGCAGCTTGACATGAATGGAAAAATAATCCTGGACGGGATAAATGAATATAAATTAATCTTGCTTAACGGTGACAATAACTGTTCAGGTATTTACACGTGGGCTAGAAATAATCAGTGTAGTGTAATTGATTACATACTTGTCAATGGGAAAATGTACAACTACTTCCAGACCATGAATATAGACGAGAAACAAGACACTATAGATATCACTGATCATAATCTGATATGTGCAAGGTTTATAATCAAAAGAGAAAGGCAAAACTTCAACAAACAAGGAAAGTGGGAAACAGTGGAGTATTATAGGACAGATGAGATATCACTACAACAGTATGGAAATAGAGTGGAAGAAAAACTGAATGAAGTCAGAGTTTCCAATATAACACAGATGAATACATTAATAGAAGAAGCTGCCAGCGAAACACTAAAAACAAGATATAGAAGAAAGGTAATTGAAAGGGAAAATAAAATAAGGGAGCCTGTTTGGATGAACAATGAAATAAAAAAGGAAATAAAAGAGAGGAAAAGATTGAATAGGCAAAAAAGAAACATACAAAATCAGGATGAAAGAGACAGAATATATGAGCTCTATAGGGAACAAAAACAGAAGGTGCAAATCCTCATTAGAAAGGAGATGTTTAAACATGAACAAAAGCTCACAAAAGAAATAAAAGAAAGCAATGAAAAGGGTCAAAAATTGTGTGAGGCTGTTAATAAACTAAGAGGTATAGACAAAAAATTAGACAAGTTAGCAATATACAGCCAAGAAGGTAACAAACTAAATGATATACAGGCTAGTGAGGAAATAATAAAACTTTGGGACAAAATCTATAAAAAGCATGAAAACAACATAAATGAAGCATGGAATAGTGACACAAGGCAAGAATACATTAACAAGCTGGAATTAGAAAGTAATCTGAATGTAATGAATATAGATATACCAATAGGACACAATATAGAGAGAACATATGAATTCCCTCCTAGTATAAGAGAACATATGGACATGTGCTGCAAAGTACAAAGCAAAATAAAACCCATGGAATATCCAAATATTACGCAAGACCAAGTAAAACATTGCCTACAAAAGCTAAAAAACAGAAAAGCCCCAGGACCAGATCAAAAGAAGCCTGAACTCTACAAAGTCCTGATAAACAGTGAGCAGTGTATAGAAAGCCTTACAAACTGCTTTCAGCACATTATAGATGATGGGACAGAAGTTAAGGAATGGGTATGGTCAAATACAAAAATGATAGAGAAAACAACTAAACCTACATCAGACCAGCTCAGACCAATAGCGTTGACCAATATTTCGTACAAAATATGTATGTCACTGATAGGAAACTTTGTGGATAGCCATATCACCATAAATAACGAGGCTAAAGATACACAAGCAGGCTTCACAAAGGGAGCTAAAATAGAAGACAACTTATTAACCTTACAATACTGCATAGAGGATAGCTACCAGAAGGGAAAACCTCTTATAATAATATCCATTGATTACTCAAAGGCATTTGACTCAATTAAAAGAGAGAAAATAGTACAGGCACTAATGCGATACAAGGTACACCCAAAGATAATAGATACCATTGTTAACATATATAAAGAAGACAAAACAAAAATAAAAGTAGGTGATTCTGAAATAGAAATGGACATAACTAGCGGGATTAGACAAGGCTGCACAGGTTCAACAATATTATTCAAATTAATAACCAACCTGATAATAGAAAAACTGGAAGGACAAAAGATTGGATTTATCAATGAGAAACTGAAAATAGGAGTACTATTCTTTGCTGATGATGGACTGCTAATGGCACACTCGATAGAAGATGCAAAAGACAGCCTAAAAACAGTAATAGAATATAGTCCAGAATGTGGTCTAAACATAAATAGAACCAAAAGTAATATCATCATCCATAATATGACAAACCAGCCAGATGAAATAGAAGGGATAAAAGTAACTGATAATATAAAGTACCTTGGATTACAGATAGATAACAAAAGAAACTACTTCAAAACACAGAAGGAAATGATGGCACAGAAAGCTCAAAAGATGGCAAATATTACATACTCAGTAATAGCAAGGAGTTGTAATAAAGTCATGATAGGTCAAACCTACTGGAAAAATGTAGCCGTACCTACAATACTTCATGGGTCAAATATCATAAATTACACGGAAGCAGAAATGGAAAAGCTACAAAGGATAGAGAACGGAGTATAAGACAAATATTAGGAGCACCCAAGTATGCAGCAAACTGCACACTAAGGGGAGAGATTGGAGCATCATTAGTTAAACGAAGAATAATCACAGGTAGATTAGAGTACACCAGGGGTATTCTTCAGGGCAAAAATGAATTACTAAAAACTATACTAGAAATGATGAATATACAGAATATGAACTGGATGAAGGAAACCAGTAAGTACAAGGAATTAATAGGAATAGCTGACAGAGAATTAATGATTATGACAAAAAGCAGACTAAAGGAAAAAACAATGAATTGGGACACACAGAAATGGAAGGAGGAAGTATCTAGGAAAACAAGCCTGAAGATATATAAAGAATGGAAAGAGAATATCAGAGAAGAACAAGTATATGATAACAGACCAGCATCAACAATCTTCTATAGAGCAAGAACAAACTGCCTGCCATTATTCAATAGAAAGAGACATGAAAATGGAAATACAGAGTGCAGATTATGCAGTGCAGAAAAAGAAAATCTGGAACATTTTATGCTGGAGTGCACAGTGTACAATGAACAGAGATTGAATGCTGTGGAGTTACAAAAACCCTACATTGAAAATAAAGAAGAAATAATTGGACATTTTTTATTTAGTGACATAAACACTGAACAGAAAAAAATTATCCTATATAACCTCTGGGAAATAAGAAAAAAGAAATTAATGGAGCCAAACACAACGTAGTGAATGATTGAAAAGGAATAGAGTTCAGGAGGTGCCGTTGAAAAGGCATTACCTACGACAATCATCTGATCTGATCTGACGTCAGGCGCGTCCCCAGCCCGTCTCTTCTGGCCTCTCGTCCCCAGCCACTCTGTCTGTCTGTCTCTGTCTCTGTTTGTCTCCGTGTCTGTCTGTCTCTGTCTCTGTCTGTCTGCCTGTCTGTCTCTCAGTCTGTCTCTCTCTCTGCCTGTCTCTATGTCTGTCTGCCTCTCTCTCTCTCTCTCTCTCTCTCTCTCTCTCTCTCTCTCTCTCTCTCTCTCTCTCTCTCTCTCTCTCTCTCTCTCTCTCGTAGGGACCTCGTAGGGACCGTAAGATCTGTGTGGTCTGTGTATCTATGTAACTCTATGTAACTCTCTCTCTCTCGCTTTGTCTGTCTCTATCTCTGTCTTTCTCTCTCTCTCTGT
>NW_027643837.1:75000-77500 GCF_032717465.1 Coenobita brevimanus
AGCATCATATTTCACGTAGTTCAGTGGCAGAAGGAACAATGCTATGGCTGTACAACCTTTCCACAGCACTGCTTCGTGATCAGCATCATATTTCACGTAGTTCAGTGGCAGAAAGAACAATGCTATGGCTGTACAACCTTTCCACAGCACTGCTTCGTGATCAGCATCATATTTCACGTAGTTCAGTGGCAGAAAGAACAATGCTATGGCTGTACAACCTTTCCACAGCACTGCTTCGTGATCAGCATCATATTTCACGTAGTTCAGTGGCAGAAAGAACAATGCTATGGCTGTACAACCTTTCCACAGCACTGCTTCGTGATCAGCATCATATTTCACGTAGTTCAGTGGCAGAAAGAACAATGCTATGGCTCTACAACCTTTCCACAGCACTTCTTCGTGATCAGCATCATATTTCACGTAGTTCAGTGGCAGAAAGAACAATGCTATGGCTCTACAACCTTTCCACAGCACTTCTTCGTGATCAGCATCATATTTCACGTAGTTCAGTGGCAGAAAGAACAATGCTATGGCTGTACAACCTTTCCACAGCACTGCTTCGTGATCAGCATCATATTCTAGTGTTCATCTACTGCTACAACTCAGCAATCAGGATGGAAAGAGGGGAGTTTTGGGCCAAGTTTAGAGTAAAAAGAGTATAGTGGAGAATACTCATACTCTTACCTTGGTTAGAGTGAGGCGTTTATGTGTTACCATGGCAACCTCTCCACACTTCACCACACCACTGCAGTTACACACACACTCTCCCTTCCCCACCAACAAGCCCAGTCTTAGAATACTTGTGTGTGTGTGTGTGTGTGTGTGTGTGTGTGTGTGTGTGTGTGTGTGTGTGTGTGTGTGTGTGTGTGTGTGTGTGTGTGTGTGTGTGTGTGTGTGTGTCTGTCTGTCTGTCTGTCTGTCTGTGTCTGTGTGTGGGTGGGTGGGTACATGCTAGTCTCACCACAATGCATCGCTATATACCCACTCCACCCCACCACCAAACACATTTTTCAATTTCTTGCCACAGAAAACTTTAATATTCATAGTTTTTTTTTTTTTTTTTAATAAATTAGGTCCAAGTATGTTCTTCTTTTTTTATGCAAGGAAGACGGAATCAAAGGCCAGGAGCCCTCAAACCGTTCCTTCCAAGAAAAAAAAAAAAAAACAATACAAAAGAGAGCCAAATTCAAGATCCATTCATTTCGAGATGCCTGGACACAGTGCGTTTGAAAGACTGGAGATCATAGAAAGCAGGAAATACAGACAGAGGGAGACAGTTCCAGAGTTGACCTGTTGCATAAATGAAGGACTGGGAGTAACGGTTAACTCTTGCATTAGAGATTTGGACAGAAAAGGGATGAGCGTTTGTTACTAGACGGGTGCTACGCGCCCGTCGTAGAGGTGGAGGGATGGAAGCAGACAGTTCAGAGGAGCAGTGATCATTGAAGTAGCGATAGAAAAGAGATAAAGATGCAACAGTGCGGCGAAGAGACAGACGTTGAAGGGAGTCAGTAAGAGGAGGAGAGTTAATACGACGATAAGCCTTTGATTCCACCCTATTAAGAAGAGCTGTATGTGAGGAGCCTCCCCACACATGAGAGTTGTACGCCACACAGGGACAAATAAAACC
The DNA here is from genome assembly GCF_032717465.1 of Coenobita brevimanus. NCBI lineage: Eukaryota > Metazoa > Arthropoda > Malacostraca > Decapoda > Coenobitidae > Coenobita > Coenobita brevimanus. The sequence goes on from NW_027643837.1 coordinate 76,631, forward strand.
CGTGTATAAGGTCAACAACTGTTCAGGGGTAAAGAATTCACGGAGTCGGCTTAGCACACCTAATCTCATGGAAGCAGACCTCACAAGAGATGTAATATGATCCTTCCAAGATAAGTCCCGAGTGAATGAAACCCCAAGCATGTTCAGGGATGATGCAGGAATCAGCTGGATATTATTAAACATTAGTGGGTACTCCTGTGGATGAATTTGTCGAGGTGATAGGTGTAAAAACTGAGTCTTTGATGCATTAAAAACAACAAGATTATTTTTACCCCAGTCAGAGATACGAGCCAAGTCAGACATTAGGTGTGCCATAGCCTCATCCCTTGTTTGTTGAAGTAACTGCTGAGATGGACGTTGCGGGAACCAAATGAAAAGGTGAAGGGTGGAGTCATCAGCGTATGAGTGGATAGGGTTAGATGTACAGCTTAGGTCAGTGATGAATAAAAGGAAGAGAGTTGGTGATAGGACAGAACCCTGAGGAACACCATTGTTGATGGAACTAAGAGAAGAACTATGGCCGTCTACAACAGCGGCTATAGAACGACCAGAAAGGAAGCTATAGATGAAGGCACAGAGAGAAGGATAGACCCCGTAAGAGGGCAGTTTGGAAATTAAAGATTTATGCCAGACTCGATCGAAAGCCTTTGAGAGGTCAAGTGCAGTGGCAAAGCTTTCGCCAAAGTCCCGAAAGGAGGATGACCAGGAGTCTGAAAGGTAGGTGAGAAGATCGCCAGTGGAGCGTCCCTGACGGAACCCATACTGACGATCAGAAAGAAGGTTGTGATAGGAAAGATGCTTTAAAAATTTTCTGTTAAGAACTGACTCGAAAACTTTTGAGACACAGGATGTTAAAGCAATTGGACGATA
>NW_027643837.1:80000-89825 GCF_032717465.1 Coenobita brevimanus
TATTGGTGTTGTGATGAGGAGGGGTTGATTCAGATGGTTTGGGAGGAAGGATGGGACTGGAGTGTATTGGTGTTGTGATGAGGAGGGATAGATCGAGATGGTTTGGGGGGTAGGATGTGACTGGAGTGTACTGATGCTGTGATGAGGAAAGGTAGATTGAGATGGTTTTGGAGGAAGGATGGGATTGAAGTGTATTCGTGTTGTGATGACGAGGGGTAGATTGAGATGGTTTGGGAGGAAGGATGGGACTGGAGTGTGTTGATGTTGTGATGAGGAGGGGTAGATTGAGATGGTTTGAGAGGAAGGATGGGACTGGAGTGTATTGGTGCTGTGATGAGGAGAGGTAGATCGAGATGGTTTGGGAGGAAGGATGGGAGTGGAGGGTAATGGTGTTGTGATGAGAAGAGGTACACTGAGATGGTTTGGGAAGAAGGATGGGACTGGAGTGTATTGGTGCTGTGATGAGGAGGGGTAGATTGAGATGGTTTGGGAGGAAGGATGGGACTAGAGTGTATTGGTGCTGTGATGAGATGGGGTACGCTGAGATGGTTTGGGAGGAAGGATGGGACTGGAGTGTATTGGTGTTGTGATGAGGAGGGGTAGATTGAGATGGTTTGGGAGGAAGGATGGGACTGGAGTGTAATGGTGTTGTGATGAGGAGGGGTAGATTGAGATGGTTTGGGAGGAAGGATGGGACTGGAGTGTATTGGTGTTGTGATGAGGAGGGGTAGATTGAGATGGTTTGGGAGGAAGGATGGGACTGGAGTGTAATGGTGTTGTGATGAGGAGGGGTAGATTGAGATGGTTTGGGAGGAAGGATGGGACTGGAATGTATTGGTGTTGTGATGAGGAGGGGTAGATTGAGATGGCTTGGGAGGAAGGATGGGACTGGAGTGTATTGGTGTTGTGATGAGGAGTGGTAGACTGAGATGGTTTGGGCATGTGGAGAGGACGGGGGAGGACTATTGGGTGCAGAAAGTGAAAAGTGTTAATGTCAGGGGTTGGGTTGGGATAGACAGACCGAAAAAGACCTGAGACGAGATCGCAAGGGATTGAACAGGGAGGCTGCCAGAGATCGAGCAGCATGGAGAACCGCCATTAGGTGACTAAGGCTGACGCATGCATGTTGGAGCCTTTATAAACGAAACGAAACTAAAAGAAAAAATGAAACGAAATGATTATCGTATTTATTGCCCTTTCTCCATCATCACTGCTGAGATATAACAATAGATTAACACTGGAAGACGATGCTAGTCACGAAGAAGTGCTATGTAAGTGAAGCCGAAGCATTGCCTTATTCTGCCACTTACCTACGTGAAATAAACTCTCATATGATGCTAGTCACGAAGAAGTGCTTTGCCAAAAACAGCTTCCATGTCATCTTGTCCTTCAGCATCTGTCTGTCTTCCCTCCTGCTCACACTTTCCTCTTTCTTCTCACCACCACATCCCTCCACCTCTTCCTCGGCCTCCCTCTCCCTTTCTCACGCTGCACTTCACTCACATACACTCTCCTAGTCAGTCTCTCAATCTCCATTATCTCCACATGGCCAAATGATCTCAGGGTACTTCTCCCCACACTTTCAATCACATCCACATCAATACCACAACGCTCCTTCACTTCCTCATATGTTCGTCTATCTCTCCACGTAACTCCACGTCCACATTAACACCATAACTCTCCTTTACTTCCTCGTTTGTCTGTCTGTCCCTCCATGCAGCTCCAAATCCACATCAACACCAATACAACCTTCCACTTCCTCATTGTCTCTCTATCTCTGTTAACTCCCCATCCACATCAACACCACAACGCTTCTTTATTTCTTCATTTGTCCGTCTGCCTCTCCACGTAACTCCACATCCACATCAACACAACGCTTTTTCACTTTCTCATTTGTCTGTTTGTCTCTCCACGCAACTCTACATCCACATCAACAAAACAACGCTCCATTACTTCCTCATTTGTCTGTCTGTCTCCACTAACTCAATACCCTCATCAACAACTCTACGCTACTCCTTTGTCTGTCTGTCTCTTCACGTAACTCCACATCCACATCAACACCACAACGCTCCTTCCTTATTTGTCTCAGCGTTGCCGTAAAATACACAATGAAAGAAAACGTAATTTTTGTACAAATGTTATGGTATACTCGTGTATTATGAGTATAGCAGGTGTACTATGAATCATGTAATAAAACATATCCTGATTGGAGTGTATTGAAGTTAAATGATTAAAATACCCAAATAAATCTTCAGTAAATGCTAAACTGTAACTAATTAAGCGACATAAAGACATAAGTTTATCTACACACGACAAATAATAAAGTGACTAACCATGTACCTAATACATTCGATAGTCTATCCCTGCACGATAAAAGAGTGTATGTGAGTGAAGTGAAGGAGGGGAGAGGAGGGGGAGATCGAGGATGAGATAGAGGGATGGAGCAGAGAGACGTATGAGAGAGGGAGGTGTAAGCTGGGGGGATGGAGAGTGAGAGGCTAAGCACGAATTGATTACATCCGTTTATAATTTCTAATCGTGAAGTGATGCTGGCCATCATACTGTGGCAAACTCATTCACTGTTCACCTACACACGATTTGCGGCGAGAATTGCTTTTGTCGTTCCTGAACACTTTTAATATGACCGCAAGTGTTTAGCATTTGCCTTGTCAATAATTTGCCAAGTAATAAGGCAGCAGAAAGTGAGATGTGTGAACATTAGGGTTAGGGTTGCGAGAAGCAGACCGAAGAAAGCCTGGGGAGAGGTCAATGAGTGTGACCTCAGGGATAAGGGACTGGATAGGGAGGCTGCCAGAGATCAAGCATCATGGAGAGCCGCCATTATGTGACCAAGGCCGATGCATGCAAGCAGGATGGAGCCTTTATAAACGAAACGAGACGAAAAACGAAGCTATGATAGCACCGTACAGCTGGCCTGGACATGGCACTTATACTGTAGTTGCCACACAGCAATAAAAGTGATTTTGTTCCCACCAAACACCACCAGTCTGATGTAGCCATTCAGTCAGGAGATCATTCCAACACACTTCTCACTTTCTGCACCCATCTGTCATTCTCCACCCTCCTAAAATACCCAAACCATCTCAGTCTACCCTTCCTTACCACAATACCAGTACATTCCAGGGTGTTTACTGTGCACGGCCATGTAAGGCAATGCACACACGGGGCTGGAGGTGGCTGGGTTGAACACAGAGGACTGGGGTGACCTAGAGGTTCACCTACCACCACAGCAGGGGGTCAGTGCTCATGTTACGACACTCCAGCCATTGTGGAAGTGTTGCCACTGAGAGGATATGATAATAAACATAGCGTCAGTGAGGGGCAGCGTCTGTGGCAGCCATCCAACGCGGGTGACGCTAAGCACCCGTGCACACGTCAGTCCTGGCAACACCCTTCACTGGTGCACTTAGGGTACCAGTGCAAGGGGCCAAAAGAACACCGGGGGAAGGTTTGACTGATGGCATGAGGAGTGACATTATTTGCCTCCTCTACAACACAAAGACATGTCACTCAACAAAGCCAAACAGGAGATGGAGCACGAGGAACCTGCCGAACTCAGTGTAAACATGAGAAGGCCAAAGACACAACACATACGGTAATGAAGAGACCAACACAGCGGCAACTGAGCAAAATATCGGAGGTGACCGACTACTTCAAGGATTAATGGATATGATTCCAAGGTGGCGACCATCATCCACTCACTTGATGTAGTACTGCCTACTTCTTCCTTTACCTCTATCATTCTTTTTCTGTGTCTGCTCTCCTCTCTTTCTATTTCTCACCAGCATCCACTCACTTGATGTAGTGCTGCCTACTTCTTCCTTCACCTTTATCAGTCTATTCCCATGTCTGCCCTCCTCGTTCCCTTTTTCTCACCATCATCCACTCACTTGATGTAGTGCTGCCAACTTCTTTCTTCACCTTTATCATTCTCTTTTTGTGTCTGTCCTCCTCTCTTCCTATTTCTCCCATCTTTCCTGTCACTTTTTATTGCTCTTCTTTCCTTTTCAGGTGGCTTTACATTGAGTGACAAGCCTAATAGTTTCCGGTAAGCCAGGAAACCATTTACAACGCTGGGTGGTAACCATATATCCAACCCATACGTGTTCCCTTCGTGTCAACAAGTGGGTTGGTGGAGGGTTAGTGCCCCTCCCCGTAAAACAACTAACTCAAAGACAAACCCCCACCCCTTACGGGATTATGGCGTCTGACGATAGATACATAGATAGATAGATACGGGACTATGACGTCTGGAGATAGGTACTGGATTATGGTGTCTGGCGATAGATAGATAGATAGATAGATACGGGATTATGGCGTCTGGCGATAGATAGATAGATAGATACGGGATTATTGCGTCTGGCGATAGATGGATAGATGGATAGATAGATTGATATGAGACTGTGGCTTCTGACGATAGACAGATAGATAGATAGATGGATAGATACGGGATAATGGCGTCTGGCGATAGATAGATAGATAGATAGATACGGGATAATGGTGTCTGGCAATAGATAGATAGATGGACAGATACGGGATTATGGCGTCTGGCGATAGATAGATAGATGGACAGATACGGGATTATGGCGTCTGGCGATAGATAGATAGATGGACAGATACGGGATTATGGCGTCTGGCGATAGATAGATAGATGGACAGATACGGGATTATGGCGTCTGGCGATAGATAGATAGATAGATACGGGATTATTGCGTCTGGCGATAGATAGATAGATGGATAGATACGGGATAATGGTGTCTGGCGATAGATAGATAGATGGATAGATACAGGATAATGGTGTCTGGCGATAGATAGATAGATAGATAGATACGGGATAATGGTGTCTGGCGATAGATAGATAGATAGATACGGGATAATGGTGTCTGGCGATAGATAGATAGATGGATAGATACGGGATAATGGTGTCTGGCGATAGATAGATAGATAGATAGATAGATACGGGATAATGGTGTCTGGCGATAGATAGATAGATAGATAGATACGGGATAATGGTGTCTGGCGATAGATAGATAGATAGATACGGGATAATGGTGTCTGGCGATAGATAGATAGATAGATACGGGATAATGGTGTCTGGCGATAGATAGCTAGAGCGATAGTGGCAGCTGGGTACTTGTAGACACTGATCCACGACGTATTCTTCCTTGTTTTAAATTAGTGTATTATGCACAAACCATACATTGTCAACGACTTAACTATGGCAGATATAAATAACTATCTATCTATCCACCTATTGCCACACGCCTCAATCCCGCAAGGGGTGGCCACAAACAAATCGCTTCCATATCGTCCTGTCCCCAGCCATTTCACTGCCCTGTTCCCAGTTCACACCCCCCTCTCTCATATAGGCCTACCTCTTCACTCCATCCTTCCATCTCATCCTTGGCCTTCCCCTCCCTCTCCCCCCCTCTACCTCACTCACACACACTCTCCTCGTCAGTCTCTCACTCTCCATCCTCTCCACATGACCAAACCACCTCAGTGTGTTTCTCCTAACGCTTCCTATCACATCCACATCCACGCCACAACGCTCCTTCACTCCCTCATTTGTCAGTCTGTCTCTCCATGTAACTCCACATGCTCCTCTCATTTCTTTTTTTAATGCAAGGAAGAAGGAACCAAAGGCCAGGAGCCCGCAAACCGTTCCTTCCAAGAAGAAAAAAAACAATACAAAGGAGAGCCATATTCAAGATCCGTTTTTTTCGAGATGCCTGGACACACTGCGTCTGAAAGACTGGAGATCATAGGAAGTAGGAAATACAGACAGAGGTAGACAGTTCCAGAGTTGACCTGTTGCATAAATGAAGGACTGCCCAAAGGATCCTAGTGAGATATACCACCTTCCCCTCCCTCTATAAAACAACGATAATAAATACAAGGAAATTATAGTATATGTAAAGACAGCGAGGAAAACTATTTAGTATGTGTTTGTTTATGTAGATGCATTTCTGATGGATTGATAAGTCTATAGGAAGTTGTTACATAAGAAGATGAAGGGTGAGCGGTTCTTCACATCCCTGTCTATCTGTCTATCTATTGCCAGACGCCTTAATCCGGCAAAGGGTGGCCACAAACAAATCGCCTCCATGTCGCCCTGTCCCCCGCCATTTCATTGCCCTGCTCCCAGCTCACACACCCCTCTTTCATTTACCTAACTCCAGCCCTCCACCTCATCCTCGGTCTCCCCCCTCCCTCTCCCTCCCTCCATTTCACTTACATGCATCGTCTTAGTCTTTTATTCTCCAGTTTCTCAACGTGTCCAATATGGCTTAAAGATACAGTAATACACAACTCTGTACGCTAAGTGTTAAGCACAGCTTTGGTTTACTGTGTTTACATATAACTATTCCTACTTGTTTTTATGTATTTGCTTTAGAATCCATTGTTATTATACAGTGAACTACGCTATGTTGTAGTTTCCTCCTTCTTGCTTTACTATCCTTATCCATCAGCATGTAGAATTAGATCTCGTAGTCATAGTCTACTCTGTAACAAAAAACCTCGAAAGGATCACAAGGTCTATTGCTGTTTGCTGTTCTTTGTATTCCTTTGTACTCCCTCTCTCTTCTCTCTCCTCCCTCCTGCCTCACATCCCTCCCTCCCTCCCTCATCCCTCCTTCTCAATCTCTCCCCCCCTCTCCCTCCCTCTCTGCCTCTCCTTCCCACCTTAACATTATCTTCGAGGGCGCTATCTAGCAGTTTCCTGCCTCTTAACACTATCTTGGAGGGCGCGGGCTATGGCATTATCCCCAGCTGACCCCTCCACCTCCTCTCCTCGGCTCTAAATGGGTAGCGTGTAATTTTTCCCACGTGCAGGTCCGTCGCTTATTTGTTTTTCCACATCAGCAGACGATTTCCACGGAGCGGCAACCCTGTCAGCCTGTCTGTCTCTCCACGTAGCTCCACATTCCTCTCAGATAACTTATTTCCACACCACTTTTCACACGAATAAAGTTGATTTGGCTCAAATGAAAGAAGAGGCAGTATCAAAGAACTGACCAACAATATCCTGCCTTACCTTTGTTTATCTCGGGTAGATGGGCAAGCTGTTGAAACACTATCAACACTGAGAATAGACACACAGCTTGAGCGTCCTCCCCCTCTCACGGTTAGAGGGTGACTAACGGGATTCGAAGCTCCTTCTTTTTTTCTTTTTTTTTAATGCAAGAAAGGAGGAATCAAAGGCCAGGAGGCCGCAAACCGTTCCTTCCAAGAAAAAAACAAAAACAATACAAAAGAGAGCCAAATTCACGATCCGTTTATTTCGAGATGCCTGGACACACTGCGTCTGAAACACTGGAGATCATAGGGAGTAGGGAATACAGACAGAGGGAGACAGTTCCAGAGCTGACCTGTTGCATAAATGAAGGACTGGAAGTAACTGTTAACTCTTGCATTAGAGAGCTGGACAGAAAAGGGATGAGAGTTTGTTGCTAGACGGGTGCTATGCACCCGTCGTAGAGGTGGAGGGATGCAAGCAGACAGGTCAGAGTAGCAGTGACCATTGAAGTAGCGACAGAACAGAGATAAAGATGCAACAGTGCGGCGAAGAGACAGAGGTTGAAGGAAGCCAGTAAGAGGAGGAGAGTTTATGAGACGAAAAGCCCTTGACTCTACCCTACTGAGTAGAGCTGTATGTGGGGAGCCTCCCCGCACATGAGAGTTGTACTCCACACAGGGGCGAATAAAATTGAACTCTAGTTCGAAATAAAATGCTTGTTTTTATTATGCTGATTAATATTTATCTTTAATATTAATCCTTTCTATATATCTATCTATGGACGCCTTCATCGGGTAAGGAGTGGCCACAAACAAATCGTCTCCATGTTGCCCTGTCCCCTGCCATGTCGCTACCCTTCCCCAACTTACACCCCCCTCTCATATACCTCTCTCCTCCATCCCTCCATCTCTTCCTCGGTCTCCCCCTCCCTCTCCCCCCTCCACCTCACCCACATACACTCTCCTAGTTAGTCTTTCACCTTCCATACTCCCAACGCTAATCTAGTCGTCTGGGTCGATGTTCACCTGAAATACATTTTTATTTATCCTTTTTACTAGCAAGCATCCCAACCCCGACCATCGTGGTGGTGGTGGTGGTGGTGGTGGTGGTGGCATCATCATCATCATCATCACCATCATCATCATCATCATCACCATCATCATCATCATCATCACCATCATCATCACCATCATCATCATCACCATCAGCATCATCATCATCATCATCATCACCATCATCACCATCACCATCATCACCATCATCATCACCATCATCATCATCATCATCATCATCACCATCACCATCATCATCATCACCATCATCACCATCATCATCATCATCACCATCATCATCATCATCATCATCACCATCACCACCATCATCATCATCATCATCATCATCACCATCATCATCATCATCATCATCACCATCATCATCATCACCATCATCATCATCATCATCATCATCATCACCATCATCATCATCATCACCATCATCATCACCATCATCATCACCATCATCATCATCATCATCATCATCACCATCATCATCATCACCATCATCATCACCATTATCATCACCATCATCATCATCATCATCATCATCATCACCATCATCATCATCATCATCATCACCATCATCATCATCACCATCATCATCACCATCATCATCATCACCATCATCATCACCATCATCATCACCATCATCATCATCATCATCATCATCACCATCATCATCATCATCACCATCATCATCATCATCATCATCATCATCATCATCACCATCATCATCATCATCATCATCATCATCATCACCATCACCATCATCATCACCATCATTACCATTATCATCATCATCATCACCATCATCATCATCATCATCATCATCATCACCATCATCACCATCATCATCATCATCATCACCATCATCATCATCATCACCATCATCATCATCATCATCATCATCATCATCATCATCATCATCGTCACCATCATCATCTTCTTTTCTTCCTCTTCCTTCTCTTCTTCCCTGTCTTCTTCTGCCACTTTTCTCTTCTTCCTCCTCCTCTTCTCCGTCTTCTTGCTCTTCTTCCTCCTCCTCTTCTCCGTCTTCTTGCTCCTCTCATTCCTCCTCTTCTCCGTCTTCTTGCTCTTCTCATTCCTCCTCTTCTCCGTGCTTCTTGCTCTTCTCATTCCTCATCTTCTTCTTCGTATTCTTCTTCTCTTTCTTCCTCTTGAATGCTAAGAAGTTGTAAGAAGAGATTAACACCGAACGATGCTAGTCACGAAGAAGTGCTATGGAAAGGACAGAGAGGCTTAGTAGCGTATTGTCCTTTGCCTGTGAGCTACGTGAAATGAACTGCAAAAGGACGGAAATCTGAGCCAAGTTAAGGTGAAAGGCCTGTAGCACATCAATACTAAATGATGCTAGTCACGAAGAAGTGCAATGAAAACTATGGAAGGTCTTAGTCTTATCTTTTTGAGCCAAGTTAAGGTGAAAGGCCTATAGCACATCAGCACTAAATGATGCTAGTCACGAAGAAGTGCAGTGAAAACTATGAAAAGCCTAAGTCTTTATCCCCCTCTCCTCCCTCCTCTCTCTCTCTCACACTCTCTCTCTCTCTCTCACGACGGTGAAGGGACTTAGCAGAGAGACAAGAAAAGTGGTGGTGATGGGCACAGCGAACCGCGCTTAATAATAAACGAGAACTCACGACCGCATAATATAGATAGATAGACAGATAGCTAGACAGAATGTAGCCTTGAATGAGACTGTCTTGTGTG
>NW_027643838.1:0-25000 GCF_032717465.1 Coenobita brevimanus
TCATTAAATCACTTTTCAGTGTGTCAGATGTTCACCTAAATAACTGCCATTTATTAGCCTCAATTCTTTCTTTTCTCTCTCACTGATTGTAACAACAACCGGCTCGGTTCTCTTATATGGAGATATAAACAACAACAACAACAGTGTAGTCCTCGCTCCTTCACCACGCCGAATAGTTTGCCAGTTTCCTCTCTATATCTATCTATCTGTCTATCTACCTACTCTATTATCATCATCATCATCATCTTATCATCTCTCTCTCTCTCTCTCTATCTCTATCTCTATTCTATTTCATCTCATCTCATTCTCTCTCTCTCTCTCTCTTCTCCTCTCTCTCTCATTTTTGTTAATGATTACTGGGACAGGCTTGTGTTGGTGGTGTGGTGGTGGTGGTGGTGGTGCTTCTGGTAGTTGTGGTAGGCAAAGGTAGTGGTAGTGGTGGTTTTGGTAGGGGTAGTAAGGAATGAAGGTAGCTGTGGCAGTGACTGTGGTGGCAGATGGGGCAGCCAGAGGGAGGGGGAGGCCAAGGATGAGATGGAGGGATGGAGTGGAGAGGTATATGAGAGAGGGGGGGGTGAGCTGGGACCAGGGCAGTGAAATGGCGGGGGACAGGGCGACATGGAGGCGATTTGTTTGTGGCCACCCCTTACGGAATTAAGGCTTCTGGCAATAGATAGATAGATGAACAGATAGACCGTCAGATGTAAACAAACAGTACAGTGGGGGTGGTAGGGAGGAAAGGACAGCGGTCAGTTGCAATTTCACGCCATAGATATTCGATGCCGTTTTTTTTTTTTTTTTTTACTTTTGCTTCGGCCATTTAACTTTGTGTGTGTGTGTGTGTGTGTGTGTGTGTGTGTGTGTGGCTAAATATGGTTGATCTGTTTTAAGGTGTTTGTAATTCATCCCTAATAAAAAAAAAAAAAACTCCAATCCCCCCCCGTCTCTCTGTCATTGGTCCTCTGCCGACTTCCTCCTCTTTCCACTTCTCTCTTTATTACATCTTTTCCTCCTCCATCCCTCTCTCTCGTACCCTTTCCTGTCGTAGTTCATTCCCTTCTCTGCCCTTCAAATCAATCAACCTCCCCGCTGGCAAACATCGTCTACCCCCCCCCCCCCCCGCGGTAGAGAAGCGACTGTGTGTCAACGCATCGCATCGTCCAATGATCAATCGTCATCGCCGCGTGAGGGCAGCACCTTACAATGTTACCTCCATCACATTGCCTGCCTGTCATCGCCGCACGAGGCACTAAACAGACACATACCCTAAAGAAAAATACAAACGTTAAGGCCTATAGCTTCTATTTGGATCAGAAACAGACAAGATTTTATTCAGGATTAATGAAGAAACTAAATTCTTATGGAAGAGGTGTTGCAAAGCCTCTACTACTTAGTATGAACGTCCCACATCGGTAATACACCCTCCCTCCCGGCGTTAGGGAGGCAAACTGAGGTTCCGGGTTCGTGGGAGAATCATATGATAAATAGAAAACATGCTAAATACAGCAAACAGAAGAAATTCGCCCAATTATTTCCAAATTAACATAGCAAATTCACAAACTTCCTAATATAAATTCTACAACCAGTCAGAGTCCTCACTGTACTAAGATTTTATGCCTTGTCAATCCTCCCTCCTCCTCTCTCCTCCCTGGGTCCCTTTTGTCGCAGAGCAGCACCAGTAACATGCAAGAGGTCGACAGGAAAATAAATCTGTGCTATTATTTCTTCAACGAGAAAGGCAGTTATATATCTCTTATAGCATATAAAATATAGCCAACAATTATTGTCCGCAACGGCTTAAGGGTTTTTTGCAATATCACACCACTATATCTAAAAAAATTGGCTAAAAAATAATAAACTCGGCTTAGCCCAGAGATGTTAGCGAGCCCGAGAAGTTACCGGACATTTCTAGTAATATTATTATTTTGAAATTTCGGTGCTATTCAAATATACTGAGAGAGGAGTTCATACTAGTTCTTCTATAACATAATGCCCAACAACGCTAATATGTCTTTTTTTGTCCAGATGTTCAAAAATACTAGCTTTTTGCGAATCAACATGCATGCAAATATAACCATATGGCAATACGAATTGGTGTGCGGTCCATTCAAAACACACGTTCTCAAAGTGCTTATTTTAACATATTTCCGCCTTATTACTTTACATTAATGCTTCTACAGTGTGTAATGATGTGGTAAGACATACATAAACGCTTCTGAGATGAGTTAAATGTGAGTTTGAAACGATTTAGGCTACAAATAGAGGTTTTGTTGTCATTCATGTTTTCTCACCCTCTGTTTACGTTATGTTCATTCATAATTGTTTTTAAATTTACCCGTTACGGCATTGTTTACGTTGCAGACATTTAAATTCATTCATTCTAGAGTTTGTACTTCATTCAAGAAAAAAGAAATGCGAGAGAAAGAAGACAGAGAGGAGAAAGGAGAGAAGAAATGACAGAAAGAAAGGAGAAAGAAACGAGAAAATAGAAGAAAGGAGAAAGAAGAAATGGAATAAAGGAAGAAATGATGAGAAAGAAGAAAGGGGAAAAAGGAAATGAAAGAAAGGAGAGGAAAAAGAAGTGGAAGAAAAGAGAAAAATGGAAGAAAGAAGAATTGGAAGAAAGAAAGGAGAAAGAAGAATTGGAAGAAAGAAAGGAGAAAGAAGAAAGGAGACGAAGAAATGAAGAAACAGATGGGGAAAGAAAAAAGCAAATAGAAGAAAGGAGAAAGAGAAAATGGATGACAGAAAGAAAAGAGAAAGAATAAAACAGAACAAAGACGAAAATAGAAAGAAGAAAGAAAGAAGAGGAAGGAGGAAGAAGAATAGGAAGAGGAGGAGGAAGGAGGAGTAAGAACAAGAGGAGGAGGAGGAATGAGGAAGAAGAGGAAGAGGTCTAAGAAGAAGGGGAAGAGGAAGGGGAAGGGAAAGAGAAAGAGGAAGTAAAGGCAGACGAAGAAGAGGACGTAAAGGAAGAGGAAGAAGGGAAAAAGAATGAAAAGGAAGAGGAAGAAGAGGGAAAAGAGGAAGAGGAAGAACAAAAAAGGAAGAGGAGGGGGGAAAGAAAATGGAAGAGGAAGTGGCGCATCTCCTCTCCTTCCTTTTCTCCTCCTCTTCATCACATTATTTTTTCTCCTCCCATCTTTCATGCCCTCTTCTTCTTCTCCTCCCATCTTTCATTGCTATCCTCTTCTTTGTTTTATTAATGCATTCTTTTTCTGCCTTCTCCTCCCATCTTTCCTTGCTTTTTCCTTTCCTCTTTTTTTTTTTTTTCATTAATGCATTTCGTTTCCGCCCCTTCTGCCATCTCTCAACCTGCTCTGCCTTTCACCAGTCTCCTTCCCTCCTCTCACCTGTACTGGCATGTCCTCTACTGGTTCTACATCATATTTTGGCAGCTTTTGACAGATCTTCATTTATATGGTGTCTGCAATACCTTAAAGCTTGTTAGGCTAGACTTTTCAGGGCAGCCCAATCCTTGCTGTGTGGGGCTACTCTTGGATCAGTAGTATTATATTCTTTAGGCAATTTACCTCACTCCAGTTACCTCCATATTCACTTACCTCAGGCCTTTGCTAGTTCCACCTTTATATTACAGTATTTTATAGTTGTGTGTGTGTGTGTGTGTGTGTGTGAGAGAGAGAGAGAGAGAGAGAGAGAGAGAGAGAGAGAAAGAGAGAGAGAGAGAGAGGGAGAGAGAGAGGTGGCACGATAGTGGATGAGACAGGCAGGAAGGGAGAAAAGGTGTTTTGTGTGTGTGTGTGTGTGTGTGTGTGTGTGTGTGTGTGTGTGTGTGTGTGAGAGAGAGAGAGAGAAAGAGAGGGGGGGAGTAAAAGGAAGAAAAAGTGTTGTGTGTGTGTGTATGTGTGTGTGTGTGTATGTGTGTGTGTGTGTGTGTGTGTGTGTGTGTGTGTGTGTCTATCTGTCTATCTATCTATCTATGTCTATCTCTCCCCGATCCTACTTCATCCATCCATCCATCCATACAAACATCTCTCTACGTATGTATGTATGTATGTATGTATGTATCTTTATGTATGTATGGATGGATGGATGTGTGTACAGTATGTATCTTTATGTATGTATGTATGTATGTATGTATCTTTGTGTGTATGGATGGATGGATGTGTGTGTATGTATGTATGTATGTATGTTGTTACATAGCCTATGATTTCATCATCCTTTGTGTAATTTTAACGCACAGTATGCTGCATGTTTGATCACGAGCGTGTTCTGCCTCAGTCCCCCCCTTCTACCGTTATAGTAGAGTAAGTCGTTCTCTCTGTTGCTTAGAGCGGGATTATCAGCTCTTTGTCCCCATGGCTTCATTTGCGCGTCCTGCTTACAAGTTGTATCAGGCTCTGCCGGCCCCTATATAATGAGCTCAGTCTCTGCATCATTGCCACTTAGATCTGCTCCTCATTTTGTTCACATCTCTGTCCTCCCCTGTACAGATATTATTATTGTGAGTGCTCAAGAAGTCTCCAACCATCTAGCAGCTGTGTGTAATTTGAGTATAACTGTTGTTGTATTTTTTCTTGTACTGTATAGCATAAGTTTAATTTGTAGGCCTAGTGAAGTTTTTGTAATTCGTGTGGGGTTCTTTATGTCAGTCATTTTTGATAATAGTTTGTATCTGTAATTATTTATCTGGCATTCACTGAGTATTATCTGGTATCTCATTTTATCAGGGCTGACTTAGATAAAATTTACTCTTGCTAATTTCGTGTTAATAGAGGCTATTGCAGTTAACCATATATTTAACCTGTTTATTTGCCATTACATTATCTTTATGAGTCCTGAATGTTTTGTTGTTAGTTTGTGCATTAAACTTTAACTTGTAATTTTACCTAACTCTTTTGTTTTGAACCTGGAACTTTACGGGACAGTAGTGACTCTTCGTATTCTCACTTAAAGTGTACATTATCTTTTTCTGTTCCGTAACATAAATTTGGCGACCTCATATCAGGATATTCAGGATTTTATCATAAGGATATTGTTTGATATTTTGTGACTGTGATATATTCATGATGGCTACTATTTCTACACTTGATGAAGCCAGGGATTTTTTGTCAAATGTGCAAACAGTGTGTGATATAGAAAACAGAACAAAGAATGAACTTAAGCTTGTTGCTCAACAATTGGGAATTGCAGTTCACTCTCATCATTCTAAAGATCAAATTGTTGGCATGATTAATAAAAGCTTGTTTAATGTAACTCCTCCAAATGAGCAAACGCAGATTGAATTAGCTAAGTTACAGCTAGCCCTGCAGGAGGCTCGTGTGAAGGAAGCTGAATTTCAAGCACGTGCTAAGGAGGCTGATGTTAAGGAGGCAAATGCTCGTATTGAAGAGGAACAGGTACAGGCTCAGGCACAAATTGAGCTTGCCAGGATTCAGGCAGACCATGAGTATCGCATGAAACAAGGTGGAACTGGATCATCTAGCTCTGATGATTTTGATGTGGCTAAAAATGTTAAACTTGTCCCTCCTTTTAATGAATCTGATTTAACAAAGTATTTTCAGTTGTTTGAGAGGGTAGCTACAGGTTTTAATTGGCCTAAGGAGTATTGGCCAGTACTCCTTCAAACTGTTCTCACCGGTAAAGCTCAAGTAACTTATGCATCTTTGCCTCAGGATCAGTCTGATAATTATGATGTAGTTAAGAGCTTGATTCTTAAGGCCTATGAGCTTGTTCCTGAAGCCTATAGAGTAAAATTTAGGACAACTTACAAGCAAGATAAGCAATCCCATGTTGAGTATGCAAAAATCAAAGAAGATTTGTTAGAGCAGTGGTTAAATTCTAAGAATGTGGATTCTGATTTTGGTAAATTTAAGCAGATGATTTTGCTGGAGGATTTCAAAAGGTGTATTTATAAAGATGTAAGCCTATATCTTGATGAGAAAAGAATAGATAATTTGTCTGATGCTGCAGTTTTAGCTGATGAGTATGTTCTCACTCACAAGAGATATTCTAGAGAAAAAAGGAAAGCTGAGAGTAAGTACGTTGCCTCTACTCAGAGTACAGGTAACAGGAAAGAGAATAAGGATGATGTTTCTCAGGAAGTAAATACCAGCTTCACCTCTAGATTTCAGAAAAGTAAATGTACTTATTGTAGTAAGCTTGGTCATACTACGGAGAGATGTTTCAGGAGACAGCGTGATGTGAACAAAAAGGAGTCTTTAAATATTCAGTCAATTGGTCTAGTGTCCACTCTTGAGAGTTCCCAGAATTCTTTAACTGAGTTAACTGAACCTGCTTTGAGGGGTAACTTAAATTCTCATGATGGAGCTCCTCTTTTGAGCAGTAACGTGGGTGACACTCTCAAGAGTTCATGTGCTAATTTCCTGTCTGATGGTTTTGTCAGTCCTCTGGACAGTAATGACAGGAAATCAGTTAAAATATATCGTGATACAGGTGCTTGCCAATCCCTTATGCTGACCAGTGTTCTAGGCTCTAATGTTAATTCCTCTGATGAAACTGTAATCTTACAAGGTGTAGGGAATAGTTGCTTCTCTGTTCCTCTGTGCAGAGTGAATTTAGAGTCTGGTTTTGTTAATGGTTCTGTTATGGTTGGGTTGGTTGAGACACTCCCAATGTCAGGTGTAACTTTCTTACTTGGAAATGATATTGGTGGAAGTCAAGTGTGTCCAGCTCCTCAGTTGTCTAGTGAGCCAGTGGCTGTGTCCCGGGATTGTGATGTCCCTGATGTGTTCCCTGCATGTGCTGTCACTAGGGCTAAGTCTAAAGTTACTGGTGATTTAGAGGTTAATGATGATGATGATGTTATCCTAGCTGACACTTTTCTTGCTAATTTGGACCACTCACCAGATGAGGCAGTACCCTGTAGTGTTGATAATTTGTCTCGTCAAGAGTTGGTTGAGTTGCAGGTTGCTGACCCTGAGTTGAAAGGTCTAGCTAACTCTGCTTACAGTGAAGAAGAGTCAGCCGGTGCTTCTACTTGTTATTATGTAAAGTCAGGAGTACTTATGAGGAAGTGGAGACCCCCAACAGCATCAGCCGGCTGTGAATGGGAGGTTGTACATCAAGTTGTCATCCCTCGTGTTTGTAGGCAGGATATCATTCGAGTGGCTCATGACACCAGTTTGGCAGGACACCTTGGAGTGAGGAAGACTGTGGCACGCATTTTGAAACACTTCTACTGGCCAGGTATCTTCAGGGATGTTTCCTGGTATTGTAAGTCTTGTCACACCTGTCAAGTTGTGGGGAAGTGTAATCAGACCGAAAAGGTTGCACCTCTAGTTCCCATTCCTCCTTTTGAGGCGCCTTTCACCCGTGTGTTGGTGGATATTGTGGGCCCTCTTCCTAAGACTTCTTCAGGATTTTCTTATGTGTTGACCATGATTGATATGGCTACTCGTTATCCTGAAGCCATTCCACTTAGAAACATCTCAGCAAAGAACGTGGTTAAGGAAATGCTAGGGTTCTTCACAAAGTTTGGTCTGCCTAAGGAGGTACAGTCAGACCGGGGAAGTAATTTCATGTCAAACGTTTTCAAGCAGTCTCTGAAAGAGTTGGGCATCACCCAAATCACGTCTTCAGCTTACCATCCCCAGACCCAAGGAGCGTTGGAGAGATATCATCAAACACTCAAATCGATGCTCAAGAAATACTGTTTGGAACATCAGGAAGACTGGGATAAAGGTCTTCCATTCCTTGTATTTGCTGCAAGAGAATCTCCAAATGAATCACTGGGCTTCTCACCTTTTGAACTACTGTTTGGCCATGAAGTAAGAGGACCCCTTAAGTTACTCAAGGAATGCTGGCTGTCGGAGGAAGATGACGTCAACCTGCTGGAGTATGTGATGAATTTCAAAGAACGGCTGTCCACTGCTTTACAGCTGGCGAGAGAGAATTTAGGAGCTGCTCAGGAGAAGATGAAGACTTGGTATGATAAGAAGTCCAGGTTACGCCACTTTCAGCCAGGAGATCAGGTTTTGATTCTGCTTCCAGTTCATGGGCAACCTCTTCAAGCCAAGTTTAGTGGCCCTTATTTCGTGGAGAAGAAACTCAGTGATGTCAACTATGTCATCGCCACACCAGATCGTAGAAAGAGCAAGCAACTATGTCACATCAACATGCTAAAGTTATATCACAGGCGGGACGAAAATAATCCAGTCTGCACTGTAGCTGTTCCACCCGAGTCTACAAGTGAAGTTCTCCCACGCAGCATGAGCCTGAGTGATAGTTTGGGGAAGAATCCTGATATCATGAGTGATCTCCAGACTAAGCTTTCTCATCTACCTCCTAAGGAAAGGCAGGAGTTTTCGGCATTACTGCAGGAGTACCCGCAAGTGTTCCGTGCTACTCCAGGAAGAACCACTGTGTTGATGCATGATGTCGATGTTGGAGACGCAAAGCCAATTAAATTGCCTCCTTACCGTGTGAACCCAGTGAAAGTTCCTCTCATCCAGAAGGAGCTTGGCTACCTGTTGGACCACAAGATGATTGAGCCCTGTCAGAGCGAGTGGAGTTCTCCTGTCACTCTGGTCCCTAAGCCAGGTGGGTCACAGCGGCTTTGCATCGACTACAGACGTGTTAGTCAGATAGCCGGAGCAGACACTTACCCTCTCCCTCGTGTGGAAGATTGCATGGACAAGATCGGAGGGGCTAGGTGCATGAGTGGGTTTGATTTGTTAAAGGGATACTGGCAAGTACCTATGACTGAACGTGCTAGGGAGATCTCATGTTTTGTGAAATTAGGAGGGACTTTTGCATGTTCTGTAATGCCATGTACAGATTGTTTTAGAGTAATAAGAAATTTCCTTTGTAAATTTCTTTTTCTTTGTGGGGAGGTGTTACATAGCCTATGATTTCATCATCCTTTGTGTAATTTTAACGCTCAGTATGCTGCATGTTTGATCACGAGCGTGTTCTGCCTCAGTTCCCCCTTCTACCGTTATAGTAGAGTAAGTCGTTCTCTCTGTTGCTTAGAGCGGGATTATCAGCTCTTTGTCCCCATGGCTTCATTTGCGCGTCCTGCTTACAAGTTGTATCAGGCTCTGCCGGCCCCTATATAATGAGCTCAGTCTCTGCATCATTGCCACTTAGATCTGCTCCTCATTTTGTTCACATCTCTGTCCTCCCCTGTACAGATATTATTATTGTGAGTGCTCAAGAAGTCTCCAACCATCTAGCAGCTGTGTGTAATTTGAGTATAACTGTTGTTGTATTTTTTCTTGTACTGTATAGCATAAGTTTAATTTGTAGGCCTAGTGAAGTTTTTGTAATTCGTGTGGGGTTCTTTATGTCAGTCATTTTTGATAATAGTTTGTATCTGTAATTATTTATCTGGCATTCACTGAGTATTATCTGGTATCTCATTTTATCAGGGCTGACTTAGATAAAATTTACTCTTGCTAATTTCGTGTTAATAGAGGCTATTGCAGTTAACCATATATTTAACCTGTTTATTTGCCATTACATTATCTTTATGAGTCCTGAATGTTTTGTTGTTAGTTTGTGCATTAAACTTTAACTTGTAATTTTACCTAACTCTTTTGTTTTGAACCTGGAACTTTACGGGACAGTAGTGACTCTTCGTATTCTCACTTAAAGTGTACATTATCTTTTTCTGTTCCGTAACAATACATACATACATAAAGATACATACATACATACATACATAAAGATACATACATACATACATAAAGATACATACATACATACATACATAAAGATACATACATACATAAAGATACATACATACATACATACATAAAGATACATACATACATACATACGTAGAGAGATGTTTGTATGGATGGATGGATGAAGTAGGATGGGGGAGAGATAGACAGATAGATAGATAGATAGACAGATAGACACACACACACACACACACACACGCACGCACACACACACACACACATACACACACACACATACACACACACACACACACACACACACACACGCACACAAAACTATAAAATACTGTAATATAAAGGTGGAACTAGCAAAGGCCTGAGGTAAGTGAATATGGAGGTAACTGGAGTGAGGTAAATTGCCTAAAGAATATAATACTACTGATCCAAGAGTAGCCCCACACAGCAAGGGTTGGGCTACCCTGAAAAGTCTAGCCTAACAAGCTTTAAGGTATTGCAAACACCATATAAATGAAGATCTGTCAAAAGCTGCCAAAATATGATGTAGAACCAGTAGAGGACATGCCAGTACAGGTGAGAGGAGGGAAGGAGACTGGTGAAAGGGAGAGCAGGTTGAGAGATGGCAGAAGGGGCGGAAACGAAATGCATTAATGAAAAAAAAAAACAGGAAAGGAAAAAGCAAGGAAAGATGGGAGGAGAAGGCAGAAAAAGAATGCATTAATAAAACAAAGAAGAGGATAGCAATGAAAGATGGGAGGAGAAGGCAGAAAAAGAATGCATTAATAAAACAAAGAAGAGGATAGCAATGAAAGATGGGAGGAGAAGGGGCAGGAAAGGAAATATGCGATGAAGAGGAGGAGAAAAGGAAGGAGAGGAGATGCGCCACTTCCTCTTCCATTTTCTCTTTTCCTCCTCCTCTTCCTCTTCTGTACTTCCTCTTCCTTCTCTTCCTCTTCTGTACTTCCTCTTCCTTCTCTTCCTCTTCTGTACTTCCTCTTCCTTCTCTTCCTCTTCTGTACTTCCTCTTCCTTCTCTTCCTCTTTTCCCTCTTCTTCCTATTCCTTTTCATTCTTTTTCCCTTCTTCCCCTTCCCTCTCGTCTTTTCCCCTTCTTCCTCTTCCTCTACGTCCTCTTCTTCGTCTGCCTTTACTTCCTCTTTCTCTTTCCCTTCCCCTTCCTCTTCCCCTTCTTCCTAGACCTCTTCCTCTTCTTCCTCATTCCTCCTCCTCCTCTTGTTCTTACTCCTCCTTCCTCCTCCTCTTCCTATTCTTCTTCCTCCTTCCTCTTCTTTCTTTCTTCTTTCTATTTTCGTCTTTGTTCTGTTTTATTCTTTCTCTTTTCTTTCTGTCATCCATTTTCTCTTTCTCCTTTCTTCTATTTGCTTTTTTCTTTCCCCATCTGTTTCTTCATTTCTTCGTCTCATTTCTTTCTCCTTTCTTTCTTCCAAGTCTTCTTTCTTCCACTTCTTTTTTCTCTCCTTTCTTTCATTTCCATTTTTCCCCTTTCTTCTTTCTCATCATTTCTTCCTTTCTTCCATTTCTTTTTTCTCCTGTCACCTTTATTCCATTTCTTCTTTCTCCTTTCTTCTATTTTCTCGTTTCTTTCTCCTTTCTTTCTGTCCTTTCTTCTCTCCTTTCTCCTCTCTGTCTTCTTTCTTCTTTCTCTCGCATTTCTTTTTTCTTGAATGAAGTACAAACTCCAGAATGAATGAATTTAAAGGTCTGCCACGTAAACAATGCCGTAACGGGTAAATTTAAAAACAATTATGAATGAACATAACGTAAACAGAGGGTGAGAAAACATGAATGACAACAAAACCTCTATTTGTGGCCTAAATCGTTTCAAACTCACATTTAACTCATCTCAGAAGCGTTTATGTATGTCTTACCACATCATTACACACTGTAGAAGCATTAATGTAAAGTAATAAGGCGGAAATATGTTAAAATAAGCACTTTGAGAACGTGTGTTTTGAATGGACCGCACACCAATTCGTATTGCCATATGGTTATATTTGCATGCATGTTGATTCGCAAAAAGCTAGTATTTTTGAACATCTGGACAAAAAAAGACATATTAGTGTTGTTGGGCATTATGTTATAGAAGAACTAGTATGAACTCCTCTCTCAGTATATTTGAATAGCACCGAAATTTCAAAATTATAATATTACTAGAAATGTCCGGTAACTTCTCGGGCTCGCTAACATCTCTGGGCTAAGCCGAGTTGATTATTTTATAGCCAATTTTTTTTAGATATAGTGGTGTGATATTGCACAAAACCCTTAACCCGTTGCGGACAATAATTGTTGGCTATATTTTATATGCTATAAGAGATATATAACTGCCTTTCTCGTTGAAGAAACAATAGCACAGATTTATTTTCCTGTCGACCTCTTGCATGTTACTGGTGCTGCTCTGCGACAAAATTTCTTTAGACTAATTTATCTTTAAAACATTTTTTTACATATATATGGGATTGACAAGGCAAAAAATCTTAGTACAGTGAGGACTCTGACTGGTTGTAGAATTTATATTAGGAAGTTTGTGAATTTGCTATGTTAATTTGGAAATAATTGGGCGAATTTCTTCTGTTTGCTGTATTTAGCATGTTTTCTATTTATCATATGATTCTCCCACGAACCCGGAACCTCAGTTTGCCTCCCTAACGCCGGGAGGAAGGGTGTATTACCGATGTGGGGTGTAACTGAGCTATAGTAGAGGCTTTGCAACACCTCTTCCATAAGAATTTAGTTTCTTCATTAATCCTGAATAAAATCTTGTCTGTTTCTGATCCAAATAGAAGCTATAGGCCTTAACGTTTGTGTTTTTCTTTAGGGTATGTGTCTGTTTAGTGCCTCGCGCGGCGATGACAGGCAGGCAATGTGATGGAGGTGACATTGTAAGGTGCTGCCCTCACGCGGCGATGACAGCAGGCAATGTGATGGAGGTGACATTGTAAGGTGCTGCCCTCACGCGGCGATGACAGGCAGGCAATGTGATGGAGGTGACATTGTAAGGTGCTGCCCTCACGCGGCGATGACGATTGATCATTGGACGATGCGATGCGTTGACAGACACTCAGTCGCTTCTCTACCGCGGTGGGGGGTAGACGATGTTTGCCCGCGGGGAAGTTGATTGATTTTGAGGGCAGAGAAGGGAATGACCTAGGACAGGAAAGGGTACGAGAGAGGGATGGAGGAGGAAGAGAGGTAATAAAGAGAGAAGTGGAAAGAGGAGGAATTCGGGAGAGGACCAGTGACAGAGAGGGGAAAATTAGTTTTTTTTTTTCTTTATTTTATTAGGGATGAATTACAAACATCTTAAAACAGGAAGATCGACCATATTTAGCCACACACACACACACACACACACACACACACACACACTACGTTTCTTTTACACAACCACCACATCCAAAGCCACTTCAACCTTCTTCATTCCCTACCACTCATCTACACACACACACACACACACAAAGTTAAATGGGCGAAGCAAAAGAAAAAAAAAAAAAAACGGCATCGAATATCTATGTCGTGAAATTGCAACTGACCGCTGTCCTTTCCTCCCTACCACCCCCACTGTACTGTTTGTTTACATCTGACGGTCTATCTGTTCATCTATCTATCTATTGCCAGAAGCCCTAATTCCGTAAGAAGTGGCCACAAACAAATCGCCTCCATGTTGCCCTGTCCCCCGCCATTTCACTGCTCTTTTCCCAGCTCACCCCCCCCCTCTCTTTTATACCTCTCCACTCCATCCCTCCATCTCATCCTTGGCCTCCCCCTCCCTCTGGCTGCCCCATCTGCCACCACAGTCACTGCCACAGCTACCTTCATTCCTTACTACCCCTACCAAAACCACCACTACCACTACCTTTGCCTACCACAACTACCAGAAGCACCACCACCACCACCACAACCACCAGCACCACAACCACCACCACCACCCCCAGCACAAGCCTAAACACCCGGGTAATTCAAACGTGTCCCAGCCGCGGTTTCACATCATTAGCCAACAGCAAAAATGAGAGAGAGAGAGAGAGAGAGAGAGAGAGAGAGAGAGGGATGGATAAGGGGGATGATGATGATGATGATATAGATAGAAAGGTAGGTAGATAGATAGATAGATAGATAGATAGAGAGAGAGAGAGAGAGAGAGAGAGAGAGGTGGATAAGGGGGATGATGATGATGATGATGATGATGATAATATAGATAGAAAGGTAGGTAGATAGACAGATAGATAGATAGATAGATAAATAGATAGATAGATAGATAGAGAGAGAGAGAGAGAGAGTTACTGGCCAAACCTAATCCTGGCCGATGGTGAAGGAGCGAGGACCTGCCTGTTGTTGTTGTTGTTGTTTATAGATTATCTCCGCCTATAGAGGAGACCGAGCCTTGATTATGGCCCTGTCGGTGTGTGTGGTTGGACAGGAGGTAGTAAGAAGAGGGAAAATAGAAAGATTAGAATTGGAGTATTAAAGGGGTGAGCGTTATTTAGGTGCAACATCTACGACACACTGAGGTGGTTTGGCCATGTGGAGAGGATGGAGAGTGAGAGACTGACGAGGAGAGTGTATGTGAATGAGGTGGAGGGGGAGAGAGGGAGGGGGAAGCCAAAGATGAGATGGAGGGATGGAGTGGAGAGGTCTATGAGAGAAGGGGGTGTGAGTTGGGAGCAGGACAGTGAAATGGCGGGGGACAGGGCTACGTGGAGGCGATTTGTTTGTGGCCACCCCGTATGGGATGAAGGCGTCTGGCAATAGATAGACAGCTGTAAGACGTGACGAGGGGGGGTTGGCGGAGGGTTCAGTGGGTGGGATGTGTGGGTTGGGGTAGATTCTGCCGCTCTGAGTAGTTCGGTTGCAGGGCATTTTAGTAGATAATGTAGTAGGGGAAAAGGAGAGTTTGCGTTGCAGTGTTTGCAGTTTTGGTTTTGTTCGTCGATTATATTGGGAAGGGGGCGATGTTCTAGCCGTAACCTTCGCAGCAGTGAATGAGTGTAGTTGTTTTCTTGTCTGGGATATGCTTGGTTGAAGGCTGATGCTTTGTTTAATATTTTCTTTTTGGAGAAGGGAGAAAAAGTGAGCAGATGGAGAGAACACTTTAAGGAATTGTTGAACGTGGAGGATGGAAGTAATGCGAGTATAAGTGGCTGGGGAATGGCTGGAAGAAGGAGGGAGGTGAGAAGACAGGAAGAAATCAGTAGGATAGAAGTTGTGGAAGCAATGAAGAAAGTTAAATCAGGGAAAGCCCCAGGAATTGATGGAGTGTGTGGTGAAATGCTGAAGCATGGGGGAGAGATAGTAGTAGAATGGATTTGGAAGATGTGCAGATTGGCCTGGGAGGAAGGTAGAGTCCCGGAGGATTGGAAGTCAGGTATAATTATTCCCTTGTACAAAGGAAAAGGGGAAAAAGAAGTGTGTGGTAATCATAGGGGCATTTGTCTTCTTAGTATAATAGGAAAAGTGTATGGTAGGATACTTATTGACAGAGTTAGAGAAAGAACAGAGAAATTAGTTGGAGAAGAACAGGGAGGCTTTAGGAAGGGAAGAGGTTGTGTAGATCAGATATTCATTCTCAGATCTTTAGTGGAAAAGTTTCTAGAGAAGGGAAAGAAGTTGTATGCGGCTTTCATGGATTTGGAGAAAGCATATGACAGGGTGGATAGACTAGGATTGTGGAAAGTGTTAAGAATATATGGAATAGATGGGAAGTTGTTGAATGCTGTGAAGAGTATGTACGATGGTGCGAAGGCTGCAGTGCGTGTGGATGGTGAACTAAGTGAATTTTTCTCTTTGAAAGTTGGGTTGAAACAGGGATGTGTCATGTCTCCATGGTTGTTCAATCTGTACATGGATGGGGTAATAAAAGAGGTACAAGGTAGGGTAGTGGATGTTGGAGTGGCCCTGGTGAGAGAGGATAATGTTTGGAAACTCCCTGTACTGTTGTTTGCAGATGATACCGTGTTGTTGAGTGAAGACGAAGGGGAGCTGCAAGGCTTGGTGGATGAGTTTGAGAGAGTGTGTAAGAAACGGAATCTAAAGGTGAATGTAGGGAAGAGTAAAGTGATGGTCTTTGAGAGAGGTGAAGTCAGTGAATGTACAGCGAGGTTGGATGGTGAGGAATTGGAAAATGTGAGTACATTTAAGTACTTGGGTAGTGTGATGAGTAAGGATGGAGGTTTGGAGGGTGAAGTGCTTGAAAGGGTACAGCAGGGAAGAAAGGTTGCTGGTTCTTTGAAAGCAGTGATAAGAAACAGGGAAGTGAGCATGGAAGTGAAAAAGTTACTACATGACAGTATTGTGATACCAACTCTAACTTACGGAAGTGAAGCTTGGACGTTGTTGGAAGGACACAAGTCAAGAGTGAGAGCAGTGGAAATGAGTTATTTAAGAGGAGCCTGTGGAGTCACATGGAGAGACAGGCTGACGAATGAGGATATAAAGGAGCGTTGTGGTGTTGATGTGGATGTGATAGGAAGCATTATGAGGAACACACTGAGGTGGTTTGGCCATGTGGAGAGGATGGAGGGTCAGAGACTGACGAAGAGAGTGTATGTGAGTGAGGTGGAGGGGGAAAGAGGGAGGGGGAGGCCGAGGATGAGATGGAGAGATGGGGTGGAGAGGTATATGAGAGAGAGGGGTGTGAGTTGGGAGCAAGGGAGTGAAATGGCGGGGGACAGGGCGACTTGGAGGCGATTTGTTTGTGGCCACCCCAAACGGGATTGAGGCGTCTGGCAATAGATAGATAGATAGATAGATTTGTGAGACACACACACCTGCACATTGCTACACTTCCACACAGCCACACCTCACAAAGTCTCCAAAGTCACTTGCAGTAGAATATGATACACAAGACCCTGGTTGTGTTACCATTACTAACCCAATTAATGCTAGATCACAGTTTTTTATTTTATTCTTACTATCTCAAGACGATTTTATTTAATACTAAAGATCTGTGGCAGTGAAGGTTAACTAAGATATTATTCCTTTCGCAGGGGTGACGAACGGCCAGTAACAGGAGCAGCCAACAGAGAGCTATGTGGCATTTCTTTACTGCAGTGTGTCACCATATCCCGCCCCACACCACCACACATCCCCGCCAGTCCCTCTCTACTCACCAGTCTTCGAAACGACCTAACATTATCTTTCCAAAGCAACGAAGTGTAGATGTTGATACAAATAAACGTGAAATACAATTATGTCTGAGTTTCTCTCCTAACCTGAGCATGTCATCAAATAAATAACCTCAATCTTGTACAATTATCCCCTTTTTATATTAACAGGCTGAATTATTAGCCGTAAATAACAAGTCTAATTAGATAAGCATCCTCTGAAAATGTTCTGAGTTCATACTGGGTTAACTAAGGACGCCAGAATTTAAGAACAAACCAAAGAAAAGCCAGCGAACTCAGGCATGACCAAAAGCACCCCACATGGCCTCCCTAGCACTGGAGTACTGGATATGTTGGTACTCCACTATCTGTGTTAGTCATGGAGGCTCAGTAGTACCCTTAAGACAAACTACTATATGAAAATCTGGTTGGAAAATGAGAAAGCTTTGAAGTGCATTGACACCGAGAGCTGAAATAATGCTCAAAATGTCGTCTATTGTATTAAAAGGAACCGATCAAGCCAGTCACTACTCAGATGCCGTAACTATACCGGACAGCGCTAGCCTGAAAGTTCCACTGTATTCGTCAATGAAATCTGGAATGCTGATCTCTCAGACTACTACTACTACTACTACTACTATTACTACTACTATTACTACTACTACTGATGATGATGATGATGATGATGATGATTGATTGATGATGATTGATTATGATTGATGATGATTGATGATGATGATGATGATGATGAAAATAATAATAATAATGATGATGATGATGATGGTGATGAAAATAATAATAATAGTAAATTCCCAGCCCAAAAGTAGTCAAGATACAGAGGGTTCCCACCACCTACATCACTCCAAAATCTTACCTAAAGGCTCGTGGCCAGTGAAGTGCAATGTTTTCGCACAATAGGACAAAATCAGTTCACGTTTAAGAACACTGTACGTAGAGTGAATAAAATGTTAGTTTATGGAATACAGGAGTCTGCCACGACTCTCCATTCGGGAAAAATTGGTTAAAGGAAAAAAACCCAGGCAGAGGCGAACAGGAGAAGGCTGTGGTATCAGACTGTTGGGGGGGAACTATCGATGTTTTCACTGCCTTTTTCTATCATATACAGAGTGAAACTAAAGCTTTATTAATCCCCAAATGTGCACATCATTGTTGACTAAGGTGATTTGGTACGAATATGGCTGCAAACAAAATGGGTACTAAGAAAGGCGAAAAAATCTCTTGCTAAATGGGATGCTAGTACAACAGACCTCGAAAGTGAGAGGAAGTTATGTACTGTATTTGGCCCGGTTTATACAGCAGTCTACCTGTCTGACTGTCTGCCTGCCTGTCTGACAGTCTGTCTGCCTTTCTCTGCCAGCCTGTTTCTTAGCAAAATTATGGAAAAAAGTCAGCAGATTATCCTCCTTATTTAGATTTTTAATTTGCCATTCCGTGCAAGCCCAAACTATGTGGGGAACGTTGTTGTTGGAAACTGAGCAGGAAGAGTCAGCAGACAGTGATCAATTTTTCGCAGTTACCCATCCATTTTACTGCTTTTCTCTGACCAGAAAGCCCAGCCCGACGTAATCAGTGGCGTCACAAAAGATGCGCGGGGAAGTCATGCTACCAGATCATTTCTGTCATTACACTTTGGATTAGGTTGGGTTGAAGTAATTCGATATTTACAGCATTCAGTAAAAGGTCAGAGCTGCAAGGATAAAAGTTCGGTCACCCATCATGTCCGAGACAGAGATTCATCAGTTTCGAAGCATTGTGACGAACAAGCAATAAATAGTAGGTCAGAGGCAGACTCCATGGAGAGAGTGCGTCAGTACATTACGTCTACACGATTATTTAATCTTCTGTCACCATACTCTGAAATCACAGGTGTTTATTGATAAAGTGGACGGGCGTTTGAACCGATTGTGAGGCACGAGAGTTGTTGGCGTCACTTCATAAGCTGGTGGTTAGATTTTGCTGGATTTCTCGCCATTGTCCTCCTGCCTGTGATCTCGCCTTGTTCCCGCTGCACCCTCCAAAGGTATGCTGTTTGGCTTTACTAATTCTGTACTCGTTTCACTCTAACTTGGCCTAAACTTTCCATCCCTCCAACCTGAATGCTGAGTTGTAGCAATAGATTAATGCTAGAAAATGTAAGTCACAAAAAAGTGGTATGGACAGAGAGCCGTAGCGTTGTCAGTTTCTTCCAATGATCCATGTGAAGTAAGCTGCAAAAGAACGAAAATTTGGGCCACTTTAAGATGAAAAAATAATATACTGCGTGATACAATTATAATCTAGGACGTTGTGGACAGTTGAGAAGTTTGTGGTTTGCAATAGAGAGACAGGAAGACAGAGACAGACAGATAGAAGACAGACAGACGCAGGGTAAGGAGACAGAAAGGTTAGACGAAGCCTGGCATTATTATTAGTGTAGTTGACATCACAGCACATTACAGTACATTTGTGCCCTAACTTTAAAAGCATGTCTTCTCATGTACAGCCAAAGTCCTTTGACGAGTAGTGAACTAACAGACAGGCAGAAACACACACACACACACACACACACACACACACACACACACACACACTGGATCCACATCAAACCATACACTCGTCACCCAATCCCACACAATACATCCACCTCCCACCCACCCACACACACACACACACACACACACACACACACACACACACACACACACACACACACACTCAAGTATTCTAAGACTGGGCTTGTTGGTGGGGAAGGGAGAGTGTGTGTGTAACTGCAGTGGTGTGGTGAAGTGTGGAGAGGTTGCCATGGTAACACATAAACGCCTCACTCTAACCAAGGTAAGAGTATGAGTATTCTCCACTATACTCTTTTTACTCTAAACTTGGCCCAAAACTCCCCTCTTTCCATCCTGATTGCTGAGTTGTAGCAGTAGATGAACACTAGAATATGATGCTGATCACGAAGCAGTGCTGTGGAAAGGTTGTACAGCCATAGCATTGTTCTTTCTGCCACTGAACTAAGTGAAATATGATGCTGATCACGAAGCAGTGCTGTGGAAAGGTTGTACAGCCATAGCATTGTTCTTTCTGCCACTGAACTACGTGAAATATGATGCTGATCACGAAGCAGTGCTGTGGAAAGGTTGTACAGCCATAGCATTGTTCTTTCTGCCACTGAACTACGTGAAATATGATGCTGATCACGAAGCAGTGCTGTGGAAAGGTTGTACAGCCATAGCATTGTTCTTTCTGCCACTGAACTACGTGAAATATGATGCTGATCACGAAGCAGTGCTGTGGAAAGGTTGTACAGCCATAGCATTGTTCTTTCTGCCACTGAACTACGTGAAATCAGCTGCAAAAGAACGATAATGTGGGTCAGGTTAAAACCTTTGTGTGTGTGTGTGTGTGTGTGTGTGTGTGTGTGTGTGTGTGTGTGTGTGTGTGTGTAAAAAGGGACAACATTGAGGTATTAGGTCAGAGAGAGAGAGAGAGAAAGAGAGAGGGGGAGGGGGGGGTAGGTAAAACCCACTAATATCTCAACTCAGCTGATGCAACACACACCATTCTCATGATTCTCTCTGTCTGTCTGTCTGTCTCTCTCTCTCTCTCTCTCTCTCTCTCTCTAAAATAAAATAAAAGTAAAAGATGCAGGATAAGTCGCAAGTGAAAAGGAGATTAAAACTAGAATATGGCGCTAATCACGAAGAAGTGCCATGGAAACGGTGTAGAGCTGTAGTATTGTCTTTCTGTCATTCTGCTACCCTACCCTACCCTACCCTACCCTATACTACCCTACCCTACCCTGCCCTGCCCTACCCTACTCTACCCTACCCTACCCTACCCTACTCTACCCTACCCTACCCTACCCTACTCTACCCTACCCTACCCTACCCTACTCTACCCTACCCTACCCTGCCCTACCCTACCCTACCCTACCCTACCCATCCCTCCCATGCTATGCCATGCCCTGCCCTACCCTAGTCTACCCTCCCTTCCTACCTATCTTGTCCCTAGAGAAGCTCAGCCAGTGAAGACACGTGGGAGAGAGAGAGAGAGAGAGAGAGAGAGAGAGAGAGAGAGAGAGGCAGACAGACAGACAGACAGACCGAGAGAGAGAGACATGTGACAGGCAGAGACAGAGACAGAGACTGAGGGAAAGACAGAGAGAGAGAGAAAGACAGAGATAGAGACAGACAGACAAAGCGAGAGAGAGAGAGAGAGAGAGAGAGAGAGAGAGAGAGAGAGAGAGAGAGACATAGAGACAGGCAGAGAGAGAGACAGACTGAGACAGACACGCAGACAGACAGAGACAGAGACAGACAGACACGGAGACAGACACGGAGACAGACAGAGACAGAGAGACAGACAGAGTGGCTGGGGACGAGAGGCCAGAAGAGACGGGCTGGGGACGCGCCTGACGTCAGATCAGATCAGATGATTGTCGTAGGTAATGCCTTTTCAACGGCACCTCCTGAACTCTATTCCTTTTCAATCATTCACTACGTTGTGTTTTGCTCCATTAATTTCTTTTTTCTTATTTCCCAGAGGTTATATAGGATACTTTTTTTCTGTTCAATGTTTATGTTACTAAATAAAAAATTTCCCATTATTTCTTCTTTATTTTCAATGTAGGGTTTTTGTAACTCCACAGCATTCAATCTCTGTTCATTGTACACTGTGCACTCGAGCATAAAATGTTCCAGATTTTCTTTTTCTGCACCGCATAATCTGCACTCTGTATTTCCATTTTCATGTCTCTTTCTATCGAATAATGGCAGGCAGTTTGTTCTTGCTCTATAGAAGATTGTTGATGCTGGGCTGTTATCATATACTTGTTCTTCTCTGATATTCTCTTTCCATTCTTTATATATCTTCAGCCTTGTTTTCCTAGATACTCCTCCTTCCATTTCTGTGTGTCCCAATTCATTGTTTTCTCCTTTAGTCTGCTTTTTGTCATAATCATTAATTCTCTGTCAGCTATTCCTATTAATTCCTTGTACTTATTGGTTTCCTTCATCCAGCTCATATTCTGTATATTCATCATTTCTAGTATAGTTTTTAGTAGTTCATTTTTGCCCTGAAGAATACCCCTGGTGTACTCTAATCTACCTGTGATTATTCTTCGTTTAACTAATGATGCTCCAATCTCTCCCCTTAGTGTGCAGTTTGCTGCATACTTGGGTGCTCCTAATATTTGTCTTATACTCCGTTCTCTATCCTTTGTAGCTTTTCAATTTCTGCTTCCGTGTAATTTATGATATTTGACCCATGAAGTATTGTAGGTACGGCTACATTTTTCCAGTAGGTTTGACCTATCATGACTTTATTACAACTCCTTGCTATTACCGAATATGTAATATTTGCCATCTTTTGAGCTTTCTGTGCCATCATTTCCTTCTGTGTTTTGAAGTAGTTTCTTTTGTTATCTATCTGTAATCCAAGGTACTTTATATTATCAGTTACTTTTATCCCTTCTATTTCATCTGGCTGGTTTGTCATATTATGGATGATGATATTACTTTTGGTTCTATTTATGTTTAGACCACATTCTTGACTATATTCTATTACTGTTTTTAGGCTGTCTTTTGCATCTTCTATCGAGTGTGCCATTAGCAGTCCATCATCAGCAAAGAATAGTACTCCTATTTTCAGTTTCTCATTGATAAATCCAATATTTTGTCCTTCCAATTTTTCTATTATCAGGTTGGTTATTAATTTGAATAATATTGTTGAACCTGTGCAGCCTTTTCTAATCCCGCTAGTTATGTCCATTTCTATTTCAGAATCACCTACTTTTATTTTTGTTTTGTCTTCTTTATACATGTTAACAATGGTATCTATTATCTTTGGGTGTACCTTGTATCGCATTAGTGCCTGTACTATTTTCTCTCTTTTAATTGAGTCAAATGCCTTTGAGTAATCAATGGATATTATTATAAGAGGTTTTCCCTTCTGGTAGCTATCCTCTATGCAGTATTGTAAGGTTAATAAGTTGTCTTCTATTTTAGCTCCCTTTGTGAAGCCTGCTTGTGTTTCTTTAGCCTCGTAATTCATGGTGATATGGCTATCCACAAAGTTTCCTATCAGTGACATACATATTTTGTACGAAATATTGGTCAACGCTATTGGTCTGAGCTGGTCTGATGTAGGTTTAGTTGTTTTCTCTATCGTTTTTGTATTTGACCATACCCATTCCTTAACTTCTGTCCCATCATCTATAATGTGCTGAAAGCAGTTTGTAAGGCTTACTATACACTGCTCACTTTTTATCAGGACTTTGTAGAGTTCAGGCTTCTTTTGATCTGGTCCTGGGGCTTTTCTGTTTTTTAGCTTTTGTATGCAATGTTTTACTTGGTCTTGCGTAATATTTGGATATTCCATGGGTTTTATTTTGCTTTGTACTTTGCAGCACATGTCCATATGTTCTCTTATACTAGGAGGGAATTCATATGTTCTCTCTATATTGTGTCCTATTGGTATATCTATATTCATTACATTCAGATTACTTTCTAAGTCCAGCTTGTTAATGTATTCTTGCCTTGTGTCACTATTCCATGCTTCATTTATTTCATGCTTTTTATAGATTTTGTCCCAAAATTTTATTATTTCCTCACTAGCCTGTATATCATTTAGTTTGTTACCTTCTTTGCTGTATATTGCTAACTTGTCTAATTTTTTGTCTATACCTCTTAGTTTATTAACAGCCTCCCACAATTTTTTACCCTTTTCATTGCTTTCTTTGATTTCTTTTGTGAGCTTTTGTTCATGTTTAAACATCTCCTTTCTAATGAGGATTTGCACCTTCGGTTTTTGTTCCCTATAGAGCTCATATATTCTGTCTCTTTCATCCTGATTTTGTATGTTTCTTTTTTGCCTATTCAATCTTTTCCTCTCTTTTATTTCCTTTCTTATTTCATTGTTCATCCAAACAGGCTCCATTATTTTATTTTCCCTTTCAATTACTTTTCTTCTATATCTTGTTTTTAGTGTTTCGCTGGCAGCTTCTTCTATTAATGTATTCATCTGTGTTATACTGTATTGGAAACTCTGACTTCATTCAGTTTTTCTTCCACTCTATTTGCATACTGTTGTAGTGATATCTCATCTGTCCTATAATACTCCACTGATTCCCACTTTCCTTGTTTGTTGAAGTTTTGCCTTTCTCTTTTTATTATAAACCTTGCACATATCAGATTATGATCAGTGATATCTATAGTTTCTTGTTTCTCGTCTATATTCATGGTCTGGAAGTAGTTGTACATTTTCCCATTGACAAGTATGTAATCAATTACACTACACTGATTATTTCTAGCCCACGTGTAAATACCTGAACAGTTATTGTCACCGTTAAGCAAGATTAATTTATATTCATTTATCCCGTCCAGGATTATTTTTCCATTCATGTCAAGCTGCTGATGACCTAACATACCTGTATGCCCATTGAAGTCTGCCATGACTATTAGAGCCCCATCCTCTGCCTCATTCATACTTTTCTCAATCTCTTGTTTCATTGAGAAATTTCTAGTTCTGTCTTCTTGTGTCCTAATTACAGAAAAGTATACTATAATTATTCTTATGCTTAGATCTAATATTTTTCCTTTTAGTACAAGTACATCCTTATTTTTCAGAGTTTCTTTTCTTAGAGTAATGTTACTGTTTTGTTTATACAGCACCATTATACCTCCTCCTTTTTTGTCCTTTATTTCTCTCATGCTTTCATGCTTCATTATGTTATTATCTAGGTCAATTGTATTATATTTTTGCTGTGTTTCTGTCAGGCATACAATATCTTGACTCTCTGATATGAGTTGCTGTACCTCTACTACCTTATGTCTACTTAACCCCTGTATATTAATTAACTTAAATGTTACCCCATATCCTTCTTCTCTCTTTTTTCTTAGTTCATCCTTCTGTACTGTATCATTGTATGGTTCTAATTTTCTCTTCCTCTGTCCTCTCTTACTTTGCACAATCTTCCGTTTTTTATATATAATCCTGTTTCTCCGTTAGCTTTTCTCTCATTTAACTCTTGCCTCAGTCTTTTTTCAACCTGCCTTTCTTTCTCCGTCAGATCAGGTGAAATTCCAATTCTTTTCTTTGCCGGGTCACTTTCATCTTTCAGATTTTTGGCCCTCTTTACTATTGCCCATTTCTCTTTCACATCAGCTAGTTGCACCAATACAGGCCTATTTCTGTTATTGCCCTCTCTTCTGGGCTTTCCTATCCTTATGACCTTAGTGATAGTAAATCCTCC
>NW_027643838.1:30000-32500 GCF_032717465.1 Coenobita brevimanus
TCTCCACATGGCCAAACCTTCCCTGACCTGCAAACTATAGCAATGATGTACTGTGTTGCCACCTACTAAATAAAACCAATACTACTATTCTGGCCACTGATAATGTACATGAACAGGTTGATATGTTACCCTCAGTGTACACCACAAGTTTGTACAAATGTGCCCCGCTTGTTACTAGAGAAATACCACGTCCTGCTGCCCCTTGCATTACCCATGACATGTCCTGCCCCTTGCATTACCCATGACATGTCCTGCCCCTTGCATTACCCATGACATGTCCTGCCCCTTGCATTACCCATGACATGTCCTGCCCCTTGCATTACCCATAACATGTCCTGCCCCTTGCATTACCCATGACATGTCCTGCCCCTTGCATTACCCATAACATGTCCTGCCCCTTGCATTACCCATGACATGTCCTGCCCCTTGCATTACCCATGACATGTCCTGCCCCTTGCATTACCCATGACATGTCCTGCCCCTTGCATTACCCATGACATGTCCTGCCCGTTTGACACAGCTGTCACAGTCTTCCAATACGAGTATCCAGCTAATCTCTACCCTGACTGTCTCCTGTCTTTCCATCGCTGTCACTGTCTCCAGTCTTTTCCATCGCTGTCACAGTCTTCCAATATCCAGCTAATCTCTACCCCGACTGTCTCCAGTCTTTTCCATCGCTGTCACAGTCTTCCAATATCCAGCTAATCTCTACCCTGACTGTCTCCTGTCTTTCCATCGCTGTCACTGTCTCCTGTCTTTTCCATCGCTGTCACAGTCTTCCAGTATCCAGCTAATCTCTACCCTGACTGTCTCCTGTCTTTTCCATCGGTACACAACATGACACAAAGTATTACTAGACACCAAAATAATCTGTTCGTTGCTAAGGTTAATAGCGACTCAGGTGCAAGATCCTTAGCAGTAACACGGCCAAAGATATGCAACCACCTGCCAGAAAATGTCAAGGAATTACACAGTTTACACACTTTCACAATTACACTTAACAGTCGCTAAACACCCCTCAATAATCTGACTGTATAACGCTAAACAATAATAAACCAGTAAAATATGAGGCAAATATATGATGTAATAATTCACAAACACAACAGTTTAAAATAGGATATGTAATGAAATTTAATATATTGATAATTATATACATTTTGATTATATTTCCTCCCTGCCACTTATACCTTCAGTGTATAATCTTCACGTGTACACTGTACTGTTACTGTATACATAGTTTATATTGTTGTATGAATAACCACTGTTTGTGGAAATAAACAGTATTATTATTATTATTATTATTATTATTATTATTATTATATGCGGCATTCAAGGATTTGGAGAAAGCATATGACAGGGTGGATAGACAAGGATTGTGGAAAGTGTTAAGAATATATGGAGTAGATGGGAAGTTGTTGAATGCTGTGAAGAGTATGTACGATGGTGCGAAGGCTGCAGTGCGTGTGGATGGTGAACTGAGTGAGTTTTTCTCTTTGAAGGTTGGGTTGAAACAGGGATGTGTCATGTCTCCATGGTTGTTCAATCTGTACATGGATGGGGTAATAAAAGAGGTACAAGGTAGGGTAGTGGATGTTGGAGTGGCCATGGTGACAGAGGATAGTGTTTGGAAACTCCCTGTACTGGTGTTTGCAAATGATACTGTGTTGTTGAGTGAAGACGAAGTGGAGCTGCAAGGCTTGGTGGATGAGTTTGGGAGAGTGTGTAAGAAACGGAATCTAAAGGTGAATGTAGGGAAGAGTAATGTGATGGTCTTTGAGAGAGGTGAAGTCAGTGAATGTGCAGCGAGGTTGGATGGTGAGGAATTGGAAAATGTGAGTACGTTTAAGTACTTGGGTAGTGTGATGAGTAAGGATGGAGGTTTGGAGGGTGAAGTGCTTGAAAGGGTACAGCAGGGAAGAAAGGTTGCTGGTTCTTTGAAAGCAGTGATAAGAAACAGGGAAGTGAGCATGGAAGTGAAAAAGTTACTACATGACAGTATTGTGATACCAACTCTAACGTACGGAAGTGAAGCTTGGACGTTGTTGGAAGGACACAAGTCAAGAGTGAGAGCAGTGGAAATGAGTTATTTTTAGAGGAGCCTGTGGAGTCACATGGAGAGACAGGCTGACGAATGAGGATATAAAGGAGCGTTGTGGTGTTGATGTGGATGTGATAGGAAGCGTTATGAGGAACACACTGAGGTGGTTTGGCCATGTGGAGAGGATGGAGGGTGAAAGACTGACGAAGAGAGTGTATGTGAGTGGGGTGGAGGGGGAAAGAGGGAGGGGGAGGCCGAGGATGAGATGGAGGGATGGGGTGGAGAGGTATATGAGAGAGGGGGGTGTGAGCTGGGAGCAGGGGAGTGAAATGGCGGGGGATAGGGCGACTTGGAGGCGATTTGTTTGTGGCCACCCCAAACGGGATTGAGGCGTCTGGCAATAGATAGATAGATAGATTATTATTATTATTATTATTATTATTACCACTACTACTACTACTA
>NW_027643838.1:37500-57500 GCF_032717465.1 Coenobita brevimanus
TACGTGTGTGTGTATGTGCATGTGTGCGTGCGTGATTCGAAGCCAGAAATTCACAGTTGGAAGAGTTAAAAACAAAATGGCCATCGTGAGAGTCGAGTCACGGACTCTTACGGGCGAACACGAGACCAATGTAACGAGCTGGCTTGGTCAACAGATGGCATTGTGGTCGCCGGTGTGTCGTCTGTTTGTTTACATAAGTTGACAGGCGGGATGTGAGGGGGCGTGGCGGTACAAATAAACATGGCTCTAAACCCTGGACACCGCTGTGTTGTTTGTGGGAAAAACCCACTAACTGGAACTAACCTACGGTTTCGTTTCTTCCCAAAGGACAAAAAGGGGTGCGTAAAACAGATGTAACAAACTGTTATGCATAAACAGTTGTACTACGGTCATAAATGTTGGTGCAGATTAAGACGTCAACAGCTGAAACTGGGCCTCGGCACGTACGCCTAATATAGAAATCTGTAGAAATTACTATGTTTCATTACACGTATGATAAAGGATACGTTGGGCATTGATAAGGGACATGTGAACTTGCTGAGGTAATACCGCCACACTGGCAACGCAGGATATTATTTACCGGCCCTCACACAATCAATATTGATTGACAATATTCATATATGGTGCCGTATTATTGATCTTGTGAAAATGACAGTGAAGATATGCACCATCTATTATTAAAGGATATTACTCGTATACCGATAACGGGAAATTACTATTATATGCAGGTGTGGTGCGGTGAGGATCTGTCCGTTCTCCCCTTTGGGGCTAAGATGCGAATGATTGTGTTTGAATGGATGAGTAAATGGGGAGTGTGTCGTCCTGTCTCGGCTACCTCCTTTTCCCTGGGGGAAGCAGCCTAGGTATATATATATATATATATATATATATATATATATATATATATATATATATATATATATAGATAGATATATATATATAGATAGATAGATAGATATTTATATATATATATATATATATATATATATATATATATATATATATATATTAGAGAGAGAGAGAGAGAGAGAGAGGGAT
Source organism: Coenobita brevimanus (assembly GCF_032717465.1). Taxonomy (NCBI): domain Eukaryota; kingdom Metazoa; phylum Arthropoda; class Malacostraca; order Decapoda; family Coenobitidae; genus Coenobita; species Coenobita brevimanus. Next base: position 38,539 of record NW_027643838.1, read on the forward strand.
GATATCCACAGGGAAAAGGAAACAGGAAATAGCCGAAGCACATGGGATATTTCGTGTATTCTTTTTCCCTGTGAGTATTAGCATATTTATGAATCGCGTGTTATTAAGTGATTCACTCGCAAATAGATAGATAGATGGACAGATAGATAGACAGATGCCGATATAGATATACAGATATCCACAGGTATATAGATATCCACAGGAATGTGGTAGAAGTGCGTCTGAAAACAATGGAAAGGAATTTTGTCCAGTCCAATCCACCTGATACTTAGGATTAACAGAGCTAACACAACAAACGGCTATGGGTTTGTGTTGCCCGTGTGAATGTTTCCGGGATAATAATGTAACCTAACATGTACATCTATATACTCAATAAATACACTATAATATTCTTGTCTGTATTATTAATACATCCATTATATTCCGGATCAAAGACTTTTATCACTGGAATGAATCTTTGTCTCAAAATACGTTATATGGGACACTATTCACCAGCCTCATGTTATCAATGGTGAAGGATGCTCATGCACAATATAATTATTTAAGACTAACTTAGTGTCACGTGGAAGGCTTATATATTCCCGATTCATAATCTAAACATAGTCTACCCCGTAACCGTTCTCTTATATCCCGTTCTCCCTTATCTCGCTTGTGCACTAGATGGCGTGAAGGTAATGGCCTCGCAGTTTTAACCTTGACTCGTTACTCCGTATCTTTTCTCCTCCGTGGAGTCGAGTACTTCATACTGATATTCATGGTTTCGTGAAGCTGTGGTGCTTCATTCAGAGTCGAGGTGAAATAAACCTGCATGAAATTAGTTAGTTAACCAGGAGCAATGGGACGTGAATAACCTTGCACGGCGCTAGACCAGAGTCCATACGTGAGGGAGTAAGTTGGAGAAATTAGTGACTGATGTTAGAGGACATCGACAGTGGATCCAGCCGTTGAACTAAAGCTTGATGTATCTAGTGGGAAGGTGGTAGTCGGATATTAACCATTTATGAAGGTATGTTCTATATTTACTACTTGTACAGCTTTATTTTGGACTTAAATTTGATAGTGATAGTTTTAAGAATAGGTGATAGGAGTGATTTGAGTGACACTGGTGGTTGAATATTTGTAAATCTGCATTTAATTCATGTGTACAGCTGAAATGTTTATGTATATATTAATCATTGTTACGACAGCCACATATAGAGGGAGGTGGTTTTTGTTTTGGGGGTTGTTCGTAGGAAAGTGCTGGGCTGTAGCAATAACGACGAGTGGGGTAGGTCATCCAGGGAGTGGGTACGGTTTGGTGGGAATTGGCTAGTAGTGATGAGAGGCGCGGTGCAGCATAGCCCCTTCCCTTGTCCCCTGTATTTTTCCATATCGTGGAGCAGTGGCTTTAAACTGCAAGATTAAGGACTGACAACGGGGTTAGTTAGATTTATAGGTACTTTTACATCAAGGTATTGACGAAAATAAAGGATTCGTGAGGGAAATTGGTGTGGTTATATTGAAAAGTGACATGTGTTCGTCACTTGCTTCAATTTTTGATTTTATTAGTTAGGTTATGTATTTACCGTCATGTTTTCCTTAGCTACCATCTGATAGCTTGTTCAGTTCAAGTTGTACTGCTGTTGGTCTGTTTGACAATGAACATTAGTGTGTGTGTGTGTGTGTGTGTGTGTGTGTGTGTGTGTGTGTGTGTGTGTGTGTGTGTGTGTTTTAAGTAATGATCTTCAATTTCTGATCTCCCAACATTCTTTTTTTCCCATATTCTCTCCTACACCCTGACCCTCTGACCCCCATATCCACATTTTGTCCACCATATTGGGTCGGTGGCTGGCACAATGTTGACTCTTCACTACACTTAATTACTGCCTCCATTGTTTTGGTACCTGCAGTATTAGTCTGCCTTTTTTCCCATCAGTCAGCTCGGACTGAATAGGGTTTTGGTCAATTAAATCTTTTATGGTTCGTTAAAGTGTCGCTCTGGCAGGGTTAAAAAAGTCTTTTAACTCCTCTTGACGAGAAAAAATCGTTAAAATGTATTGGTTTAAACCCGCAGTGTCTAGCTGAGCAGACTACAACTGGAGCCAAGCAACTGCCCCTGAAGGGTAGTTTGTCTTGACTAAGTCATGACATTAAATTCCTAAACTTTCGTATTATTTGTGTAGAACTAAGTTAATTCTTACGTACCTCGTGAAACAAGTGGTTTCTTCATTGAGTATATATTTCGTCCACTGTTTGCAAAATTTTAATTTTTATCATTGCTTCGTCTGGGATCGAATAGAAAGTTTTCCTCAGTTATTTTCATTCATATTCAAATCGTAAGAGGAAAGAGTATAGCTGAGAGGAATGAGTGGCTGAATGTCTGAAACATATTACAAATTACATTTTACCAAAGTGTATTAATAATGCTTTAAACTCCACATGTGCCTTGGTTGCTCAGTCGAGTTCAGAAGACTGGTGAGTGGACGATGTCACTGCCAAACCAACGTGACCTGGATGGGTGAGAGGTCTCGGTAAAAGCAGTAGCCGGCACACAGCACTCACGGACACACTTCCCCACCTCATCTCTCTCTCGCCCCTCTCATACCGTCTACTTCAAGAATTCCAGACTATCGATGTTAAATAACATCTCGGCAAGTGGCCTACCGCAGCCGCAGTCAGCAGCAGTTTGTGGGAGCAGAGAAGGCTGAGGAAGGCGGCTGTAGTGCAGTGAAATTTTACTAACATATCGCCACAAAACTCTGTGAAAACATTGTCATATGGGTATGGAAAAAAAAGTGAATAAAGTATGGTGGGATATAAAGTGGAAGATATAAGAAATAGCTACGGACATAGGAAATAAAAGTAATCAAAGTTAACTGGAGAAAGTAAAGTATGGCCAGGAAACATTTGGAAGAAATTGAGACTATGGACTTTGAAATAATGGAATGTAAATGAAAATACCTGTCGAGTATACAAGTTGTCATTCACTGTACACTTTACACTGTCACTGTTATTGAAGTTTTACGTGTAGTGGGTGTGAATGTATTGTATTAACTTAGTAAACCAATACTGTTCTTTCACTTACTTTAACCTATGGAGACTTACCACAACTGTTGTCACTTATAAAAGGAGGGCCTGATTTGAGGAATATTGTACAATATGTCTGGTGTGTAGAGTAATTAGTGTCAGACATGACTTTCCCATGCTGTGAAGTGATTCTCCTGCAGCAGACGACGCCCCGCCATAACAAGGCGTGCGGACGAGTATCGGTTTATTACATGGATAAATGCCACATTTAGAATGACACTTTTAACATGGGCACCATAGTCTGCTGCACATCGCCCTGTTATGTGGGTGTATGGTTACCACTCAGCGTTGCACAAAGGGTTACAGGGAACCATTAAGCTTGTTAAGCGATGTACTGTACTCACCTGAAGTAGAAAGAATGATAGACAGAAAGGATGAATGATACAGGAAGAGGAGGGTTGACAGAAAATATAATTAGGCAGCACTACAGGAGTGGATGTTGGTTGCCACACTATCAGCACATTAGAGTATAATAAAACTGGTGTCACTGTTAATATGTATAATTTCAACTCTATAACCTTTTCCCGGGGAGGGTATACTTCGTATAAGCTGTCGGTGCAGTTTGGGGTCCTAAACTTTTGAAATGCATAAAAACTTAAGAACATGGAGATTAAGTAATGGCGTTAATACTCCTAATTTTCAGAGGAAGGACGTTCTTTGAGACTAACCCATTACGGTGTTTCTATAAAGTGAAAAAATTGCCCTGCTTAGTCTAGGCAATGATGTTAACCCCTTCAAAAGCATGACATTTTCTAATTTACATGTCTCAAAATTATTTCTTACCTTCATCTTTGGCTTTGTTTTTCCTTTTCAATTTTCTGTTGTAAAAGGCTTGCCGGCTTCTGGCCATTAGTTCCTTCTTCCCTGCCTGAAAAAAATAGAGGGGGTTAATGAAGGCTATATCTACGACTATATATAAGAACTACGGTCCGAAGAGTCTCTAAAGTCTTTTAGGGACAGCGTGAATAATTCGCCATAAGATTGAAAGGGGTAAGCATTATTGTTTTAATATTACAGGCGCCCTGGGTTTGTTAGGACGCTGATATACAGAGGGAATTTCGTAGCCAAAATATCGAGGAACCAATAGAGAATGATTCCAACAGAGCTTGATGCTTAGAGGAAAACAGGTCACGAATACCGGCGTGGGTGAGATGGGCAGCTGTCAAAAATATCGACGTGAAAGGGGAGAGCAAGGAGGGGGGGAGGGAGGGGGGGAAATGGAGAGCGATGGAAGCCAAGGGAGAGATGGAGGGAGAGGGAGAGAAATTGAGGGATGGGGAGAAGGAGGAAAGGAGGTTGAAGGGTGGCATACGGATGTATGGGGGGGGGAGTTATAGAAATGCGTGTGTTCATGGGCGCCAAGGGTGGCAGTACGGTACGGTACGGGAAAAATATCATAATTCCGATAGTTTAAAAACACCGCACCGTAGTTTCGTTGCATACATAAAGAACCGTACCGTACTGGTGCGATAAAATGAAATTTCGTTCCGAACTTTCGTACCTAATTTCGTACTGTACGTCTGCCATTACGTTTCTGTGAAAATTAATCGATAACATAAATTATTTTTGCAAGCAATTCCTCGTCCAGTGTGTGCCAATACTGTGTGTGTGTGTGTGTGTGTGTGTGTGTGTGTGTGTGTGTGTGTGTGTGTGTGTGTGTGTGTGTGTGTGTGTGTGTGTGTGTGTGTGTGTGTGTGTGTGTGTGTGTGTGTGTGTGTGTGTGTGTGTGTGTGTGTGTGTGTGTGTGTGTGTGTGTGTGTGTGTGTGTGTGTGTGTGTGTGTGTGTGTGTGTGTGTGTGTGTGTGTGTGTGTGTGTGTGTGTGTGTGTGTGTGTGTGTGTGTGTGTGTGTGTGTGTGTGTGTGTGTGTGTGTGTGTGTGTGTGTGTGTGTGTGTGTGTGTGTGTGTGTGTGTGTGTGTGTGTGTGTGTGTGTGTGTGTGTGTGTGTGTGTGTGTGTGTGTGTGTGTGTGTGTGTGTGTGTGTGTGTGTGTGTGTGTGTGTGTGTGTGTGTGTGTGTGTGTGTGTGTGTGTGTGTGTGTGTGTGTGTGTGTGTGTGTGTGTGTGTGTGTGTGTGTGTGTGTGTGTGTGTGTGTGTGTGTGTGTGTGTGTGTGTGTGTGTGTGTGTGTGTGTGTGTGTGTGTGTGTGTGTGTGTGTGTGTGTGTGTGTGTGTGTGTGTGTGTGTGTGTGTGTGTGTGTGTGTGTGTGTGTGTGTGTGTGTGTGTGTGTGTGTGTGTGTGTGTGTGTGTGTGTGTGTGTGTGTGTGTGTGTGTGTGTGTGTGTGTGTGTGTGTGTGTGTGTGTGTGTGTGTGTGTGTGTGTGTGTGTGTGTGTGTGTGTGTGTGTGTGTGTGTGTGTGTGTGTGTGTGTGTGTGTGTGTGTGTGTGTGTGTGTGTGTGTGTGTGTGTGTGTGTGTGTGTGTGTGTGTGTGTGTGTGTGTGTGTGTGTGTGTGTGTGTGTGTGTGTGTGTGTGTGTGTGTGTGTGTGTGTGTGTGTGTGTGTGTGTGTGTGTGTGTGTGTGTGTGTGTGTGTGTGTGTGTGTGTGTGTGTGTGTGTGTGTGTGTGTGTGTGTGTGTGTGTGTGTGTGTGTGTGTGTGTGTGTGTGTGTGTGTGTGTGTGTGTGTGTGTGTGTGTGTGTGTGTGTGTGTGTGTGTGTGTGTGTGTGTGTGTGTGTGTGTGTGTGTGTGTGTGTGTGTGTGTGTGTGTGTGTGTGTGTGTGTGTGTGTGTGTGTGTGTGTGTGTGTGTGTGTGTGTGTGTGTGTGTGTGTGTGTGTGTGTGTGTGTGTGTGTGTGTGTGTGACCTAACATTTGATTTACATTCATATGGCAATGGGATTAAATAAAATTAAGGATTACTGACTTGGATTGTACTAGAATTTTCTGTGAAAAATTGTGTTTAAATCAGACTATGATAAAAATCAACCACTTAACGGGTCAAGTAGCAATGCTGCAGCCGGCCCTACAGTAAATACCTAATCCAAATCATTATTTATATACTATAGTATAATCAAATCTATAAATTAATCACTTAACTCTGTAGGCCTACAGTGGGCAAGGAATATACGAGATACGTACATCAAAACAAATGTTAAATAATAGAAATATACTGTATATAATAACCATTATCATATGCTTCTCGTAATTACTGACATGTCTCCCATCTAAAAGTATACACTATTCTATGTTCATTATGGCTTGACCAGAAATATTACCTTATAAAGGCCCGTCCAGACGATCGAGCAATGCCCGCGGGCACAAGCGAGCAGTTTGCCTGTTGACGGGCTCACCGCTTGTGCTCGCGGGCAAATGTGTAAATTGCCACGGGCAATTTACGCATTTGCCCGCGGGCACAAGCGGTGAGCCCGTCAACAGGCAAACTGCTCGCTTGTGCCCGCGGGCATTGCTCGATCGTCTGGACGGGACTTAAGTCTGTAACACACACACACACACACACGCTAAAACATAAGGTTATATCTTAAAACATTGGTCAGGGAAACAATTAGGTTATCCTATCTACAAGTCAGTATTTGTCATCTGGATTATTCTGGACAGTGGACAGTCACATTGGAATAATTAAGCACGGCAATGGGTACGGAAAAGGCACGGAAAAAAAAAAAACTAATTTCCTACCGTACCGTACTTAAAGAAATGTCGTACCGTAATTTGGCACCGTTCTTACTGGTGAAAAAAATACCATACCGTACCGTACTTCCCTACAGTACCGTCCCGTACTTTTGGGGCGCCTACGTGTGTGTGTGTGTGTGTGTGTGTGTGTGTGTGTGGAGGGGGGAGGGGAGAGGAAGAGGAGGAGGAGGAATTATAGAGGAAAGAGTACATAAAGAGAAGAATGCAAGGAAGGTGGAAGGAAGAATGTGGAAAGGAGCAGAGAGGAGAAAGAAAAGATGAAGTTAAGGGGTATATGGAAAAGAGAATGGAACAGAGAGGGATACATGAGAGAGAGGGGAGAGAGAAAGAGAAACAACAGGAAAGGGAAGGAAAAGAAAGCAAAAGGGAAAAAAGAGGAGATGAAAGGGGGAAAGGAGGTAGGATACAGGAAAGAACACAGACGACATAAGAAAGAGGAAGTGTAAGGAGATGTCGAAAAGAGAAGAAGAGGGAAAGAAATACCGAAATAGAAAACGCTAGTTACATGGATAACTGATATATTTTTCGTTCCTGGACTAGGCACATTTTACCCCTCTCCTATTCTGTCCTACTTTAGCCTAAACCAACCCATCCTAACCTACTTTTCTCTGCCCTACACTACCCTACCCCAGCCTACCCTGCCCTAGCGTTCCCTACCCTATCCTACCGCTGAGGTCTCCTGTAGGGATACCCGTTCTTCGGTTTTTGCCAGGCTTAGGGAGGTGGAGGAGATTAAGGTGTTGGACATCCGTTCTGGGGCGGAGAGACTTACAACATCCCTTTGTCTTGTTGTAAACTTTGGTCTACCCTTTCCCTGTCATGACACTTCTCCGGAGTCGATAATATTCCCCATGCAGTGCTGAGGTACCTGGATGATGAAGCAGTGTCCTTCCTCCTGAGTCTTATAAATAGAATTTGGAGAGATTCGTCCACTCCTGCTTCTTGGCGGGGGGCTGTTGTCCTACCGTTTCACAAGCCAGGTATTGCAGGTCACCATCTTGGTTTGCGTGGTAGGTTGCCTTTACTGATTATGGAATTTTTCCGTATTGGTGCCACCTTGTTTCCCTCATATCCTCAAGAGGAGGGAGTGCCTCAAACTAGTGTCCTTAGTGTCATCGTCTTTGCTAAAATTCAGGAAGATTTTGTTGGCTCTGTTCCGGAGGGAGTGTCTGCCTCGCCGTATCCTCGCTATCCACATCCGTTTGGGTACAGGTTGAAGGCTGCCATGGGGGATGTGGATGTTCCAACCTTTCTTGTTTGTCCTGTGCGTGTACCAAGGATGGCTCCCTGGCTCCTTTCAGGGGTGCAACCGTGTGTTTACTTTCCTGAGAGAGGGGCCTTTCTTTCCTCACAGGCGGCTCTTTGCTATTTTTTTAGAACATGCTTCCTCTCACAGTGTCTCGACTCTCGTATGTACTGATGGATTGAAATCCCGTGAGGGGACAGGCTTGGGTGTTATATTTCCCGATTTCATTCGTGGTAGTAGTCTTCCCCCCATCGTATCTACTTTTATCGCAGAACTTACTGCTATTTTACTCTCAGTCAAATTGATATTTAGCTTCCCTCCTGTTTGTTATACAGTTTTTAGCGACTGCCGATCTCCATTTTGTGTTTTCCCGTCCAATCCTCTTTTGTTGTCTACAGTGTTTTAAAATGGCTGAGCTTGCTAGGGACTGCTTTGTGGTTTTGTACCATTGTGGGCAATGAGCATGCTGACGCTCTGGCAAAGGCTGCTGCCTCTCGCCCATCCTCACCTCTCCCCTGCCTCGCTCAGTGATACTCATCTAACCACTCACTGTTTGCTCCCACTGGCAGAGTAGATGGGATGCGGTGGGGGCCAACAAAATGTGTGATATTTGTGGGTAAACGGGCCCCTTCATTTGCCGAGGTCTGAATGCAGGTGGGAGACGGCTTTATGCTGGCTCCGAATGGGCCATTCCTGGTTCTCTCATTGATTTTTAATGGAGGACTCTCCCCCTACTTTCTGTGTGGAATGCTTCGTCCTCCTGACTCTTCGGCTTTTGCTGATGGTGTCCACTGTTGGGGAATTGCGCCATCGTTACCTCTCTGAGCACCGGGCAGGAGAGGGATTGTAGTCTTCTGTTGGTACTCGGAGAGGATGCTTGTTGTGGTGGAGGGGGAAACCTTTGCTTGGTGTAGGCAGCTGCACTACCGTGTAAAATTTAGTATACAGTGGTTTTAGTGTTCTTAGTGTTTTAGTGTTTTTCTTGTTTTAATTATGAATTGTATTGTGTGTGTGTGTGTGTGTGTGTGTGTGTGTGTGTGTATTTCATCTTTTCGAGTGCTTTTATTCTCGTTGTCGTCCGGCGGCATATGACCCTGGTTGTTGTATCGCCAGATTTTATTGTATATACTTATTCAGTTCAATTTACCCTACCCTACTCTTCTCAACCCTACACTAGCCTACCTTAGCATACCCTACCCTACCCTGCCATTGCCGACCCAACTCTACCCTACTTTAACCTCCCCTCCCCTGTACAGCCCTTTCACCACTACATTACTTTTCCTGTTTTCTTCTCTCTACCTTCGGATGATTTTCTTCACCTCTACAGCAGAGAGAAATTTCGAACTGGAAGGGTTAAATATTGCCATCATCAACCCCAACTCTATCAGGGGATCTCCTAAGCTGAATAAAATCATGCGGTCAGCTAGGACAATGTAAATAAGTTGTTCTCGGCTTGAAAGATTAAATGATTCTGTCCCGTCATCCTAAGAGGGTTTTCTGAAGCTGTAGGATATCGTCAGAAGCTAGCAAAGAGTAAAAGTGACATCCGCAAACCGAGAGCTCTGCGTCCAGCGCTCCGCGGTTCAAGTCCCAGAGGTGGACAGATGTTTTGACGTGTAGACGTTACCAGGGCGTAGCTTGGTGGCCTACCCTTTAATATTCTGGACTAATGGTGGTCTAGCCTCGTGCACCTGCGCTCCACCACATTAAAAAAAAAATAAAAAGGAAAGCCAAGGGTCATGAATGAACTAAAGGACTGAACTAAGCGGGGAAGAACAAAAATCGTAGAGAAGATCGCCCCAAATTTGATGAGACAGTGTAGTATAACTGAGTGAAATAGGCGTTGGATATGACGGAACTATTATGATTTGTAATTATAATATGGAGTCCTAACACCCTGTCCAAACCGACCCAATCCTACCTCACCCTGCAAAAACCGACCCAATCCTACCCCACCCTGCCAAAACCGACCCAGTCAAAAACCACTCTGCCAAAACCGACCAAATCCTAACCCACGCTGCCAAAACCAACCAAAACCTATTCTATACTCTGTCATAACCGACACAATCCTACCTCACCCTGCCAAAACTGACCCAGTCCTACCCCACCCCGCCAACACCGACCCAACCCTACCCCACCCTGCCAAAACCGAACCATTCCTACCCCACCCTGCCAAAACCGACCCAGTCCTACCCCACCCTGCCAAAACCGGCCCAATCCTACGCCGCCCTGCCAAAACTAACCCAACCTTACCCCACCCGGCCATAACCGACCCAACGCTACCCCACCATGCCACAACCGTCCCATCCCTACCCTACCTTAACCAAACAAGTCTTATCTAACTCATTGTCCACATTAACACTTTTTTCCATGTTCATCTTTCTTCCTGCAGACGATTTTCTTCAACTCTGGAGAGAAATTTCGTACTGGAGGGGTTAGATACAGTCACCATCAACCCCTTCACTACGAGTGGATCTCCTAAGCTGAATAAAATCGTCCGGTTACCTAGAACAAAGTAACTAAGTCATTCTCTGTCTGAAGGGGTTATTGTGTCTGTCCCATCATCCCGAGAGGGTTTCTTTAAACTCCAGGAAATCATCTAAAGGTAGGAAAGTGTAAATATGACGTCAGCACTTGTTCTAGGCGCCACAGATCGAGTCCCGGAGGTGAACAAAGGTTTTTATATCATATAGACGTTTTATATTTTATATTTTGCAACTTTCAGAGGCATTTACTATGCTTTAGGAGTCTTATGGATAGGCTCAGTCAAACGTATCGAACCTCCCATGTTAGAAAAAATAGCTTACAGAAATGCGTCCTCGTACTGAAGGGGCGGAATGGACAGATCGAGTGACTAAGATATTGAATTATGTATATGACCGGTTTCGTTGTTATTTCTATTATTATTATTATTATTATTATTATTATTATTATTATTTCAGGCAAATGTCCCAGGCTTCTAGACTGGCTGACTAGCGAATATTATTAAGTCTCCCGTGGCTCCGTGCTCCTTCCACTCAAGAGCCTGCACTTCACGCATTCCACGCACAAGATGGCGCCACCGCTGCATTCCTGCGAAGACGAGAGGTCAAGAGGACGACACTTGCTTTTTGTTTGTTTGTTTACTGTAATTGCTTAAAGTTGTGATCTCTCCAACTTGAATGCTCAGTTGTAACTATAGATAACTAGAATACGATGCTAGTCACGAAGAAGGGCTATAAAAAGATACAGAGCTCGTAGTATTGGCTGGATGAATCACTCTTGCGTGATAATCAAAGACGGTGAATAAAACCCACACTTGTAGACGAAGAATATAATTACCAAACAGTTTCGGTGGACACTGCCACCATCTTCAGTGGTCAAGATAGTGAGAGGGAGTGACATAATAACTATTCAAGGGTTCCTTTTTATGCGTGTGTGTGAAAGGGAGGGGTAAAGGTGAGGTGGGGTGGGGTAGATTGTAAGCGGGATTAACCCAAGGGGGATTTTGGGGGGGACATTACCGGACAGGTCAGGTGTAATTCCTATCTGACCTTACCTGTGTCGTAGCAGGAAGGAATTACACCTGACCTGTCCGGTAATGTTCCCCCCAAAATCCTCCTTGGGTTAATCCCCGCTTACAATCTACCCCACCCCACCTCACCTTTACCCCACCCTTCCACACACACACGCATAAAAAGGAACCCTTGTATGGTCAGTACGTCACTCCCTCTCACTATCTTGACCACTGAAGATGGTGGCAGTGTCCACCGAAACTGGTAATTATATTCTTCGTCTACAAGTGTTGGTTTTATTCACCGGCTCGTAGTATTTTTTTCTTTTAACTAAGATACATGAAATAAGCTGCAAAAATACGAAAATACGAGCATACTTAATGTAAATGAATTATAGTACGTTCAGGATGGAGGGAAGGCATTTTGTATTTTGTTTGTGATGTTATAGTGTCTCTCAGGATCCTAGGATCCTCTCTCGGCTGAACCAAATTGTCTGGCGTCAGCTGGAACATGATGCTAGAGTTATGTCGGTCGTGAGGGGGTTAATGGTGACGGTATTGACACTGTCAGGCTCCTATGACTCACTCAGTCGAATAAAATCGTCTGAGTCAGCTGAAATGGGGTACTAGAGTTGTCCCAAGCACCAGAGGGTTAAGAATCTTAACCCTCTGGTGCTTGGGACAACTCTAGTATTCCATTCCAGCTGACAGACGATTTTGTTCGGCTGAGTGAGTCATAGGAGCCTGACAGTTACTACACTGTCACCATTAACCCCCACATGACCGGCATAACTCTAGTATATCATGTTCCAGCTGACGCCAGACGATTTGGTTCAGCCGAGTGGGTCTGGGGCCTGGGGGGCACTAAATGAAAATATCCAAAAAATATTAAAGGGGGGGCTATATCAATTTTGCCACAGGAGGTATACCAAAATTGGACTTTTTAATAAAACCCCCTCCTCTCTCACTCCCTGTGTTTTGTATATGTCCCTCTCTCTCTGCCTGTGGTGTGTCTGTCCCACCCTCTGTGTGTGTGGCGTGTCTACTGTGTGAAAGTGGCTGTGTACGTGTCTTGGTGTGTGTGTGTGTGGCGTGTCTACTGTGTGAAGGTGGCTGTGGCTATGTACGTGTCTTGTGTGTGTATGTCTTGATCTGTGTATGTATGTAGTAGTGTGTGTGTGTCTTGATCTATGTATGTATGTAGTAGTGTGTGTGTGTGTCTTGATGTGTGTGCAAGTGTCTTGGTGTGTGTGAGTATGGGGCCTTGTGGTTTTAAGGAAAGCCTGCTACGCAAACTTCCCTCAGCCACATTTTAAAGAAACCTCTATCACACCGGGACTTGAACCCGGGTCTTCCTGATCAGCAAGCCAGCACCATGCTGACCCTGCCGCTGCGGCCCCACAAGGGTAGCGGCTAAAACTTCTACTGTATTTTATTTCTTTACATGTTACAAAAAATGGGAAATTGAACTATCATGCACAGACTAAACTAAATTGTCATGTACCTATTAATGTCGCTTTAGGAGGAGATATTTCGAAATTTCCTGAGCTACTTGGAATACCTAAGCCTGCAGTTTAATGCTAATCATGAACAAGTGCTATGGAAAGAATATAGAGCAGTTGCTACTTATATAAAGGGAGAAAGTAAAAACTGCAACTTAGACTGCTATCCAACGGCAGGACTTAAACGATCAACCATATATTACATAAACTTAACACACTGAGTGACACAGAAACTAAACATATGATACAAATTCTTTAATGAAACTTATAATGAGAGTACAAATGACAAAATATACACTGCACAGGAAGACAGTACAGTACTCATTGGTTATACCTTCTGTGAGAACTGAGAATGAAAGCCTATCTGTTGTACCGATTTATAAACGGAAGAGATGAATCGCTAAATTTGATCCACAGTAAAAAATAATAATAATAATGAATACATAAAACAATAAAGACAAACCATATAGACTACATGTCCACCCTAAACTGACAAAAACCTGGCATCTCTCCACCTTGAATGCTGAGCTGTTTCTAGAGATAAAGACTAGATTATCATGCAAATCACAATGAAGATCTATGGGGAGGATGCAAAACCATAATACTGTCTTATTCTGCCACTTAGATACAGGAACTAAGCAGCAGAAGGACTAAAATTTGTCAAGGTGAGCCAACTACAATGACACAGATGAAGTCTGAGATTATATAATGTGTAATCATGAACTGATTGCATCATTCAGTAAAGATTACAAAAGGAAAAGCTATCAAATCTGAAAGTGTAAGTACTATACAAGATATGATTAACCTTGTACATCCATATTCTGAGATATGCTTCCTATATCATAGCCTACACACAAATTCATCCCCCTCAACAGTAATGGTATATTCCTGCTGTCTCCTGACTTCCAATCAACTTATGAAACCTCTCTCCTAATTACAGTACAGTAATATGTTAATGAAGGCTGCTAGTAATTACCTTCAGTATGATAATTCTTATTTAAAGGTAGCAGCAATGGTTAATGAAGGATGTAAGGTATGCAGTCCTTCCAGTTCAGTATACTATATCTCCAATCAGGCTTTATCCAGTGTCTCTCCTACACATGTTAATACCTTCAGTCTTCACTAGTTTAACTCACAGAGCAGGGATTTTTTTTTTTTAAATGCCATCTCATGATTATATTTAGCTTTGTATAGACTTCTGGAAGTGTAGGGGTTAGGCACAGCCTCACTGAACTCCTGCAATAGCAGAGACTTTGCATTAAGTTGAATAAAATTGCCTTCTGGCACTATGAATAAACTGAAAAGGGCATCACCGGGATTGCAAGAGTTAAAGGGACTCGCGGAGTTTATATCCCCGATGTAAACAAACTACCCATTAGTTTTTACACACATCCCCTCATTTTTTCCAGCCAATTAACCTACTATGCCTGCCCATGTACAGGATCACATTCGACCTTAAAACCTAAACAGATGGTGTGAATATCAGGGGATTTAAGTAGCACTGCTTACTCGAGTTTAAAGGGACATCTTGGGCACCTGAAGATACACACCGCCGTATATCATCCTTATAGCTAATAATTACAACTTACATCAGCCGACTACACCTCTCGATAATGACAGCAAACACTGATAAATACATGGGCATAAGAATTACCATAATAAGAAGTAGACTAACACCGTAAAGAATAAATTCTTCACTCACCTCCAACATCTCTCAACGTTGCTCCCATAATGCAATAGTGACGTCACCTGCAAATTAAACATTTACTTATTAAATTTTAAGAAGAAAATTTCGTGAATATATTATCAGTCTTTTAAACATTAATTTTCGTGCAAACTGAATAGAGAGGTAAGTAAAGTGTTTCTTGTTAAATTAAAGATAACCCCATGAATCAGTGGCATCATCATCTCTCTCTCTGAAATTCCATACAGAGTACCAGAGTAGGATCACTATTTACTGTCCTGCCGATATATCTCTACAGTTTTACAAGGGGATTTAAAAATAAACGGCCTGGTGGTGGTGGCAGGGGATAAAATTTTGCGATACCAGTCTCTAATCTGCTGCCATTCCCTACAGAACCTGAGCATAATAGACGAGAAATTAGCCCAGGTTGATGCAGCAATTCTTAACTCAAAATTGCCCCAAGAACAACTTCCTGAAGTTTGTCAAACATTTCATGCAACACCCTGTATGGGAAATTAGGATAAAATATTGGTGATATAATTCCCTAACTGTGTGCCATTCCCAACAGAATCTGAGCAGTCTAATGAGTCCACGCTTTGAAGGTTGGGTTGAAACAGGGATGTGTCATGTCTCCATGGTTGTTCAATCTGTATATGGATGGGGTAATAAAAGAGGTACAAGGTAGGGTAGTGGATGTTGGAGTGGCCCTGGCGAGAGAGGGTAGTGTTTGGAAACTCCCTGTACTGTTGTTTGCAAATGACACTGTGTTGTTGAGTGAAGACGAAGGAGAGCTGCAAGGCTTGGTGGATGAGTTTGGGAGAGTGTGTAAGAAACGGAATCTAAAGGTGAATGTAGGGAAGAGTAAAGTGATGGTCTTTGAGAGAGGTGAAGTCAGTGAATGTACAGCGAGGTTGGATGGTGAGGAATTGGAAAATGTGAGTACGTTTAAGTACTTGGGTAGTGTGATGAGTAAGGATGGAGGTTTGGAGGGTGAAGTGCTTGAAAGGGTACAGCAGGGAAGAAAGGTTGCTGGTTCTTTGAAAGCAGAGATAAGAAACAGGGAAGTGAGCATGGAAGTGAAAAAGTTACTACATGACAGTATTGTGATACCAACTCTAACGTACGGAAGTGAAGCTTGGACGTTGTTGGAAGGACATAGGTCAAGAGTGAGAGCAGTGGAAATGAGTTATTTAAGAGGAGCCTGTGGAGTCACATGGAGAGACAGGCTGACGAATGAGGATATAAAGGAGCGTTGTGGTGTGGATGTGGATGTGATAGGAAGCGTTATGAGGAACACACTGAGGTGGTTTGGCCATGTGGAGAGGATGGAGGGTGAAAGACTGACGAAGAGAGTGTATGTGAGTGAGGTGGAGGGGGTAAGAGGGAGGGGGAGGCCGAGGATGAGTTGGAGGGGGGAAGAGGGAGGGGGAGGCCGAGGATGAGATGGAGGGATGGGGTGGAGAGGTATATGAGAGAGGGGTGTGTGAGTTGGGAGCAGGGCAGTGAAATGGCGGGGGACAGGGCGACTTGGAGGCGATTTGTTTGTGGCCACCCCAAACGGGATTGAGGCGTCTGGCAATAGATAGAGATAGATAGAAGATTAAATAACTAAAGCTAACACTGATTTGAACTAATACACATCTGGTCCACAGGTCGTGCTGGAGTCTGCTACCTTGTTGCTGCTTCCTTGCCACACTGGTCATACCCTGCTGAAGTTTGGTCTGCCCTGCCGTGAGAAGCCTGAAGGTGGTGTGGTGTCTTCCCCTACTCTGGGATGCCTGGTGGTGTGGTGGTGGTGGCGGCGGCGGCGGCGGCAGGGTGTCGTGTCTTCCCCAGCCGTGAGATTACTTGCTGCTGCTGCTGGTGATCTGCCCTGACCTGCCGAGAGAAGCCTGGTGGTGATGGTGTGATCTGCCTTGCAAGTCCAGGATGTTCTGTGGACAAATGCTACTTTTGAATGCATATTTTATATTGCTGTCTCTGTTAATGTATTTTGTACTGAAGTATTAATAATGAAAACTTAAATTTTCTGTCTTGTTTCATTACCTTTTTAACTGTGGCTTTGACTTAATATAGGTGATAAGTATATTGCGCTCTGCAGTCTTGTGTGTTCTGGGGACGGCTTTTGTGATGAGCTAAGACATTCTGATTGCTTCACCAAATTACTACTCAGCCGTGTGATCAGTGGGCATAAAAGATTATACAATACAATGATATACAGCTAAGCATAAAAAAGGTTATGGGAATTCTCCACCATGCAATCAATGGACCTAAATTAAAGCCTATATTATAAAGCTAAGCCTGAAGAGGGTTGTGGGAAGTAGATAATGAAGATAATGATGCAGGGTAGACACTGGTAATGTTCACTGAGCCGTGCCCGCAACACACAAGAACTGGGTGGCGTAATATATGGACCACCTTGTATAATGAGAGGCCGTAAGTGTGTGCTGACCCACAAACTTGCCATCAATGCCCCGTCATAACTATTACTGTGTCTTTTAGGAAGCACAAAGAAAACAGGCCACAGAATACCTTCTTGTCTCTAGTTCCTCCTACACAAACATACACGCCTTTCACTTTAACTTGACACATAGTTTCATTTAAAGCATATGAGAATGTCACGTAGATCAGTAGCAGAAACAGCCAATACTACAGCCTAACATCCTTTCCACGGCACTCATTCGTGACTACCATCATATTCTAGTGATAACTATCGCTACTACTCAGCAAACCGTATGGAAACTATAAGCTATCTGTCTATCCATCTATCTATAGCCAGACAACTTAATCCCGTAAGAGGTGGCCACAAACAAGTCGCCTCTATGCCACCCTGTCCCCCGTCATTATGCATCACTCCTCCTAATTCACACCCTCTCTCATATACATCCCAACTCCATCCTCCACTTATAAGTAATACATTAAAACAACTGTGAATTACTGCCGCACAAGCTGAGCCGTAATCATATCCAACACAAACACGAAGGAGCTTTAAAGAACAGAAAACAATACCTTGATAGCAGAAGACACTAAGACCACAAGTACTGACAGCCTACACCAAGAAACATAATTAATTTCAGTTAGAGACCAAGTGAATATGAGAGGCACACAGTTCATCACTTCAGCTCAAAATCCGTCCCACCTTTGTAACCTTATGTTGCATCATCCTCTCCACAAACAAAATCGAACAACCGCCCAACACTACACAGAGTATCTTAGCAACATATCCCCTCCTCCACCCGACTCTACACTTCCCAGACACATACGCAAACTCCCAAACACCCCAGCCAGCCAAAACTTTCTGCCAAACACATACATAAACACACAGACACCCCAGCCGGCCAAAACTTTCTATACCAAACACATACATAAACACACAGACACCCCAGCCAGCCAAAACTTTCTATACCAAACACATACATAAACACACAGACACCCCAGCCAGCCAAAACTTTCTACCAAACAGCATCCTTCATGTGCCACCACCAGGCATACACCCTTCAGACACTACCGAACCCAGAGATACGAGTACACCAACCTTCCCTGCTACAATACTAACACAAAATATAACACACATACAATCCCCTTTGATCATACTGCAAAGTGGCACCCCCACACCACAGCACACCCACTCACTTCCTGCACCACACCACCACAACACAGACAATCCTTCAACATAACACTGGGTTCACATCCAGAGGAGCCTAAGATGTAACAAGAACAACAAAAACAACTCAGGCCAACTTAAAGTGAAACGAGTATAGTTACGATAGGAAAATTATTTCAAGTTATTTTGTAAGCGCTTCGGGTACACAAAGTTACAAGGCCGCAGGGAACGGACTGCATACCGAGGGTTATAATACTGTGGCGGCTTAGGGGGCTTTATACCACCTTTTCTTCAGTCATTTATTGTTCAAGCGAGCGAGCGAACAGGGCAAGCGAGCGAGAACACTATATGACATGGTATAATAGGGTGGCAGAGAACAGCGCCAAGACTGTGTTGTCTAGGAAACTATTAAAGCAACAACGGATCTATGGACATCATTAGAAACCTAGTAAAAAAATAATAGGAGTTACTTGAGGGACTTTTCTCAAAATCTGCCGCGGCAGTTCTGATGAAAAGGAAAATAAAAGTACCAAACTGAGCACCAGAACCGAGTTATTCTAGAAGTTAAAAGCTACTGCAGATCTGTTCAGACAGCTGGAAAGCTTATGAAGAAGCAATTGGTACTACTTAGGTTAAATAGACTTAGCTTTTAACATCAAGCAAGATGGATGGATGGATGGATGTGGAATCGTGGATGCTTGGACCGATGGTAGAGTTCCTGCTGTT
>NW_027643838.1:62500-82500 GCF_032717465.1 Coenobita brevimanus
TTTGGGAAACTAAATTTCCTTACGTCTTTATTGCCTCTCCTTTTATGCAGTTCTTTGCAGTGTCCTCTTACTGCTGCATCCCCATAGGTTATATACTCATTTATGTCTATTTTCTCCTTCCCTGATATGCATTTATATAGTATAATCATGTCTCCTCTTTTCCTTCTCTCCTGTAGTGTAGGTAGATTCAGTTTTTCTTCGTAGCTTAGATCCCTTAAGCTTGGTACCCATCTTGTAGCTGCCCTTCGAACTTTTTCAATCTTATCTATGTGTTTTTTTTTAGATGAGGACTCCAGACTACTGATGCATACTCCAGGGTTGGTCTGATGAATGATGTTATTATCTTTCTTAGTATGTCTTCATTTGTGTGTGTGTGTGTGTGTGTGTGTGTGTGTGTGTGTGTGTGTGTGTGTGTTCTTACCTAATTGTATCTTTACAGGAATGAGTCAAGCTCGTACTGTCCCGTGTCTTAAACCATATTAATCGTACATATCCTTAAATCTGTGAATTGTTTTGGCACACACTATTTCATTCGGTAGTGCATTCCATTGATCAATTGCTCTGTTTGGGAAACTGAATTTCCTTACGTCTTTATCACCTCTCTTCTTATGCAGTTTTTTGAGTGTCCTCTTGCTGATGCTTCCCCATATGTTAAGTAATCATTTATGTCTATTTTCTCCTTCCCTGATATGCATTTATATAGCATTATCATGTCACCTCTTTTCCTTCTCTCCTGTAGTGTTGGTAGATTCAGTTTATTTAGTCTTTCTTCGTAGCTTAGATCCCTTAAGCTTGGTATCCATCTTGTAGCTGCCCTTTGAACTTTTTCAATCTTGTCTATGTGTTTTTTTGAGGTCTCATGAATGATGTTATTATCCTTCTTAGCATGTCTTCATTTATGTATGTGAATGCTATTCTCATATTTGCAAGCAGTGTATACATGTTCTGTACCTTCTCACTGATGTGGTCAGCCGGAGATAGTCTGTTATTGATAATCACACCTAGGTCCTTCTCTCTTTCTGTTGTGTGTAGGGTTTTATTTCCTAACGTATAATCCCAGTCAGGTCTTTTTCCACTTTTACCAAACTTGATTACATGACACTTGTCCACATTGAATTCCATTTGCCATGTATTACTCCATTCATGAAGTTTGTTGAATTCTTCTTGTAGCTCTTTAGAAGAGTCTGTGTTAGTAATTCTCCGTTGTATTTTTGCATCATCTGCAAACATATTCAGATAGCTTTCATTTCCAGTGTTACTGTTTATATCATTTATATACACTAAAAACATGATTGGTGCCAGCACTGAGCCCTGTGTGGTACTCCACTAGTCACTTCTTTCCATGATGAGTAGTTTCCCCTTAGTACTGTTCTCATTTCTCTTTTTATGAGAAAATCTTTCATCCAACAAAACAGTTTGCCTTGAATTCCTCCTTGATGGTACAGTTTCCATAAAAGTCTTTGGTTTGGTACTGTGTCAAATGCTTTCTTGTGTGTGTGTGTGTGTGTGTGTGTGTGTGTGTGTGTGTGTGTGTGTGTGTGTGTGTGTGTGTGTGTGTGTGTGTGTGTGTGTGTGTGTGTGTGTGTGTGTGTGTGTGTGTGTGTGTGTGTGTGTGTGTGTGTTTAGGGGTGTATGCGATGTGTTATGTAAGGATTTTTTTTTCTCTCTCTCTCCTTCTTTACTCCAGTTCATTTTACAAGTGCATATGTAAGTCTGATCATGTGTGTCTGCCTGATTCTCCACGGCTACAATATATCATCTTGCCTGGTCGCTTGCCTGCTCGTTACTTACAGCCTCGTATCTGCATAATGAACCATGAAATATTGTAACTGGCTGACCGTGGCAGGACAACGAGAGATAAAGAGGGGGGATAAAAGAAAAAGAGCAGAGAGTAAAAGCAAAAAGAACAGAGAATGAGATAAAGAGAGCAGAGACTGAAACAAAGCGCATAAAGGCAGAATGGGGCCAGAAAAAGTGAAAAAAAAAACGAAGAACGAAAAAAAGAACACAGGATAACAATAATATAGGCTTAGATAGGAAGTTCGGAGGCTGATGAGGACTATGAGGAGTGCTACAGTATAAGCAGACGAGACTACGTGGTTCAGAGGCTGATGAAGGCGGTGAGAAGACCATGAATGATTTGAGAGAGTTGTGATTGTATAATCAGACAGGACGTGTACAACACCCAATATGGTGTGTGTAATCAGCAGAAAAAAGCCTTGCACGAGGGAGGTCGGAAGCTACAAATGTGCTATTGACCAATTACCAATAGGAAGAGTGTAATTGATAATAAACACCCTTGCACGAGAGGGAGGCAGGAGGCTTTAAAAACATACCATTGACAGATTCCCAATAGGACGACTGTAATAGATACTGATGTAACAGACACGAGATAACATCCATGCCTGAGAGGTGGGGAGCTGTAAACATATATAAGTGTTGTTACCAATTGGAGGAGTGTAATAGACAGTAAATATCCTTACTTGAGAGGAGGCGGAAAGCTTTAGAAACATTCCAGTGACATATTAACCTTTATATTAAGCAAACCACTGACATATCTATTAACGCTTGCCATAAAAGACTGAACTTGAGTCTGTTATCTCGCAGCCACATACGAAAAGACATAAAACAAGGCATATCCAACGACTTTCAGTACGGCAACGTCTCTTCAACCTCATTCTTACTTCCGACGACTTTATTCAACTTGGGCAACGTATCTGCTAATGAAACTTGGGCAGGATATCTGGTACACAAGGCTGTATCTACTGCCATCTTTCTAGTTCTAGTATTTTCCACGAAGCTCTTATACAATCGTTCAGAGAGAGCTAAATTAACAAAAAACATATGCTATACTGAGGAAGAGGCAATCGTAACTATAAAGGGCGCTATTCTTAAGCAGTCCACCCTCAGTCACACGAGAAGTGAAACATACAAACACAAAGTTTCAGTCACACAAGGCACACACAAAATATATAAAATAGACGAAACACGAAGCGAGCACACACACACACAAATACACACACACACACACACACAAAACCACGCCCACCTCCTGTGATGTTTGACTTTGGAAGGACCGACCAACAAAAGACCGTAATGCATAAACCAATTTATATAGGCCTAGTCTCAACTAACCTATCCATATTTGCTCAAACTGAATCCTGCCTAACCTCGAATGACCTAATCCAACCTAAATTAACCCAACCTAATCTAACTTAACCTCACCTAAAGTAGTCTAATTGTATTTAACTTCACAATCTCACGTAACCTCCTCATACCTAACCTAACCAATTCTGACGCAGCCTAACTGCATCTAACCCTACCTAATCCTACCCAGTCTCACTTAACCATACCATACCTGACCTAACCCAACCCAGTCAAGCCTAAAATGACCTAATCCAACCTAACCTAACCCAGCCTAACCCAACCAAATAAAACCCAACCCAAAACCTATAAAAACCGATGTATTCTAAAGCAATCTAACCTAATCCGTCTATATCTAGTCGAACTGAAGCCAACCCAACCAAAAATTACCTAATCAGACCAAACCCTGCCCAAAGTGACCTAACCTAACTTTCGGTCGCCCATAAAATCGCTATATAAGAAATTATGCTCTCTGAAAGTCTACGGATGTCACATTACAAGTTTCGCCTGTTCTGTGTACATAAGTTTGTGTTTGTGTGTGTGTGTATTTAGGAGTGTCTGAGATGTGTATTACAGGGAAAAATTTACGCTTTCTCTCTCTCTCTCTCTCTCTCTCTCTCTCTCTCTCTCTCTCTCTCTCGTGTTAAAAAATTGGGTACACAATCGGCACGATGCGTCCTTCTAATGTAGTAGACAAAAAACGAGAGAGAGAGAGAAAGAGAGAGAGAGAGAGAGAGAGAGAGAGAGAGGGAGAGAGAATCCTCCCGTAGATAATTAGGTCCAACTGCTAGTGTTGTGTTGAATGGAAGAGGCAGTACATAACAGCCCTCCCTCCCGCCCTCCTTACTGCCTCCTGTTTATAATCCTCTGTTGTTTTTTCTATTGTTTTGGCCCACTGTTACAGTCAAAACAAAAGACAATGACCAGAAATGACTGCCGTAGTGTCCAACGCTCTGTCAGATAGAGGAGACAATCAAGGCAATCAACACAGCCTGATCTCCTGCCCTCCTTGTTGTCTTTTGTTTTTAAGGCCCTACTGTTTTTCGTATATTGTTTTTCTGGCCCAGTGGTGCTTTTTCCTGTACATTGCTTTGGTCTGTGTTTTGTAATGTGGCCTAAAACTTGAGTCCCTTACACTTGGTACTCTGAGGTTTAAGTGACTGGATGTGTTTTGTTCCTATTTCTGTCTGCATCCTCGTACTCTCTCTCTCTCTCTCTCTCTCTCTCTCTCTCTCTCTCTCTCACACACACACACAAGGATAGGATACTTTTCTTAAGTGGGCGAATCGAGTGAGAACACAATACTTCAGCTAAAATTTGGTATCAATAAGTAAAACTCTTGCCCAGTATGGCTTGTAAAATTGCCCTGCTTTGAGGGACACCAAAGCATTGTCTCCTTTCCAGCTATTGAACTCTCTCTCTCTCTCTCTCTCTCTCTCTCTCTCTCTCTCTCTCTCTCTTTTTTCCCATAGAGCCAAGTATAGCCGAGAAACACCCAAAGCTTTTCCGCTAGACAAGAACAGAGCATCATTATTTTTTCTCTGCTCAGCTGTTGTGCCGGTCTTGGCATGTCGTGGCTTTCTTAAGGGTTATATCAAGACCTGCCACTTCAAGCAGACCCTCTTAACTAAATAAAATCGTCTGGAAATAGCTAGAATAATAAAATGTCAGGGAATAAGAAGGTTAATACTCAGACAATATTTTCAGCTCTGGAAAGAAGTAAACACATGACACCATAGCCTAAGTACGAGTCACTGAGCATAAAAGGGCACTGGGGTTGAGGTGTGTGTGTGTGTGTATGTGTGTGTGTGTGTGTGTGTGTGTGTATGTGTGTGTGTGTGTGTGTGTGTGTGTGTGTGTGTGTGTGTGTGTGTGTGTGTGTGTGTGTGTGTGTGTGTGTGTGTGTGTGTGTGTGTGTGTGTGTGTGTGTGTGTGTGTGTGTGAAAGTGTAGTTGTGTAACAGTACTATACAGCCAGACACAAAAACTTCACCCAATATTTCACCTCATCTCTTCTACTTTTTACTTCCCTCTGTTGCCTAATATTCCTAAGCTGGGAGAGGCTTCGTATGCTTCTCCCCCCAATCATTCCCTCTGATACAATACAGGAAAGTGACGGATTTCCCCCCCACACACCCTCTCTCTCTCTCTCTCTCTCTCTCTAAGTGTTAAGTGGGAGCAGCAGAATACCAGGCAGAACTCTTATGTCTCTTAAGTGTACCTCGTTTCATTCACTGTCCTAGAATTCGAGGAGTGAGGCTGTGCGGTGTGGCTAACGTGGTACACAACCCTTTCACTACGAGTACAGAAATCTTATTCGTGCAATCTCCAGACGATTTTATCCAGCTTAAAGGGGATTTGTCGAACTGGCGGGGTTATATCTAGCCTTCATTAACCCCTTCGCCACTAAGGGTCTTTTCCAAGTTTAAAATCGTCTTGAGAGAGAGAGAGACAGACAGACAGAGACAGAGACAGAGACAGAAATAGACAGACAGAATTAAAATAAAACTGTGTCATCGGACTGAAGGAGTTAACCAGTTTCTATGACCAACGCCAGACGATTTTATTCAGCCGAGGGACAATTTTTTTTATATTTTTTTTAAGCATGGAAGAAGGAACTGCGGCTAAACGGTGGAAAACTATCTCTTATAAACTTTTTTCTTCCTTTTCCGTGATAACAAATTTAACCCTTTCAATTCGGCGGGGTATTTTTTTATGCATTCGTGCTGGAGAGCAGATTTGACTAGTAACCAAGGAGACTCATTTCTTTCTCTTAACTGAGGCCCACTGAATTTCACGCAACCACGACTTAGCATTCTCTTTGTGGGAGTGGTCTGGTTCCGTCAGATGAAAACAAACAGACTATAATAACAAGAATAAACTTAAAAAAAAGAATGGACATCACCGGGATTCAAGGCATTAACCCGGGAAGATTTCACTCAGTAGCGGGAAATTCGCACGTGTAGTAACAACGTGACTGAATCTGGCACCTCCCCGGACTCCCAGGTACGATAGGATCACGTCTTCGTCTTATTTTCGCTGGGCAGAAGAGAGCGAGGTGGAGGGGTGCTGTCAGGTGAACCCGTCTGACCTACGCTGCATACGTGGTTAGTAAGTCTCCTTTAACCCCTTCTATATGCAAGCGTTTTTCAGTGTCGGTATATCGACCAGAAAGTCTCTGTTAATCCCATCTATATGCAAACGTTATTCGGTATCTGTTAATTTGTTAGAAGGCTCCCATTAATCCTTTCTATATACAAACGTTTCTCGGCATCGGTATCTTCTTATCACCCACAAGTTTTCATTCAGCTTAGACCAGGCCTCTTCTAATTTGTCTTCGAGTATTATAGTAAGATACCTGAATCTAGGAAAGGGTGGCTACAAATCTATCGTCTCCAGGTCATTCTATCCTTTGCCATCCCGCTTCCTTCTCTCCAGTTTACACCCTCCTCACTCATCTACCTCTCCACCCGACCCCTCCATCTCATCCTCGGTTTCTCCCACACCCCCTCCACCTTCACCCCACTCACATACTCTCCTAGTCAGTCTCGCATTCTCCGTTCTCTCTAAAAACACCAGCACATCCACAGCGCCACCACAGCGTTCCATATCTTCTTTTTTGTGCCACTCTGTCTCCAGTAGTGAAGGAAATAATGCTCAGACTGATGGGAATAAGGCCTGTATTCTCGTCGGTTAAGGTGGCTCCCTGACACCTTATCCATAGCGAATTATTTTCCATAGTGTGCCTTAATACTCTCCTGTATATTGCGTATATCTTTTAAACACCATTATGGAAGGCAAAAATAACATGCAAGGAATTATTAATGAGATGCAAGCAAAAACAAACCGGTAAGGAAAAGGTGTTAGGGAGCTTACTTACCTGACGAGAATACGCGACTGAAAAGATTATTCCGAATCCCAACTGATGCCAGACTCGAGGATGGACAGATGAACCCCCTGACTGCGATATGTTCCCTCCGCTAAGTATAAGGGTATGATGTTTGCCTCAGTGGAATACCTAGGTGAGTCCATGGCAGCGAGAAAAAGATACACACACACACACACACACACACACACACACACACACACACACACACACACACACACACACACACACACACACACACACACACACTTAGGTCTGCTTGATCAACTCTCTGACCCTGGGGATGCCTTCTTCATTCCTTAATATTTTCTTCCAGTTTTATTCAACACAGGACAGACTTATAGAACAGGAAGAGATGACCCCTCCAGTACGACAGACCTTTCCTATGCTGAATAAAATCGTCTGGTAACAACAAGAATAAACAGGACGTCACCTGGATGCTGCAGCCAGGATTCAGTATTAAAATTGAAAGCGCAAATGTAAAGACAAGCTCCCTATTGGTTACGACAATTTTTGAAATACCTGATGAGGATAGGACACGTCTCACCTTTCCGTACCTGCAGTGAGGGATGTGGGCTAATCACCTTTAATTACAGGTGTCCCTTTAATTACCGTCAAATCATAGGACAGTACTTGACTTCCCCTTCGCGTTCCCAGTTACAATACAATGGTCATGATCCTCTTTAACCAGAATTTACGTTTTTTACGCTGCTTTATTTTCTAACATAAAGCCTCTCCTACTGAAGGGATTATTCCAGCTGAAAAAAGCGAGAAACAAACAACAACTTTCCTAATAACATCCAGTAAGAGGCCGAGGTGCAATACACGCAATAAATCGCTGAGAAAAGGGAGCTCCGAAGTCTACACTGCAACCTGTAATATGGAACAAAAGGCGACACCACACTTACAAGCACACCAGGGAAATATACCGTAACAAGGGCTATACTGTAGACTAATGATGGTGGATTTTGGCTCGTACGCTACCACTGTCATTCAGAGTACCGTGAACTGGAATGTAGGTGACCGCGAAAAGCTTTTATTCGAGGTCATCCTTCCTAAGCTGAATAAAATCGTCTGGCGGTAACAAGAAGGAAAATTGAAGTGATGTTCTCGGAATGGTTATGACGGAGACTATATTGCTCTAGGGTAGAAGGGGAAACTAATCTTTGCTCATCTATCTATCTTTCAATCTATCTAGGGTATAAGGAGAGATAGAGATTACCTTCCACTTTACGATGTGAGAAATGGAGCCTTCTCTCTCTCTCTCTCTCTCTCTCTCTCTCTCCACCAGCCAGATAATATGATGTACTCGTCCGTGCCAAGTCAAGACAAACAGCCGGGAGAAGGCCGGCCACCTGCACCACTAGGGTACTTTTTACGAGTTATTTTTAGAAGTTTGATTTATAGTTACCTTAAATCTCTCTGCTTCACATATTTAAACTGTGGTGAAAGCTGTTTTCCAGTGGTACCAGATATCTGCCAAAACAACGACAAATGCTGCAGAAAATAAGGGCCACAAATTTACCCTTGCCCTCTCGGATACGTTTTACGCCTAGTGACTGGACACTATAACTCGATCACGCTATCTCAGTCATCTCTCCTTTACTACCTTTTAAAGTTACAGACCGAGGAGAAAAGTTGACTTTTTTGCCTTGCAACAGGTTGCCGTCATCACCAAGAACTAACACAAGCAATAACGAACCCTTATCATCAGTAGTTCTGGCCAGTACTAGCAAAATCAAAGTGGTTCCGTGCAAGTCTCACCGTTCCCATCATCACCCAAGGACAGTACTAACACAGTACCTTGCTTTAAGCTCACATCATCAATATACTACGTTGCAATACAGGAAGGTTAAAATCTCAGAGTGGTGTGGTACGGGACAGCCAAAGTTTGCCCACATTCCCTACCGGTTCTGGCAATGTGGGCTGTTACATGAACTATTTCTATGTGATAGCAATATGAAGTACACAAGAAAAGAGTATGGGAAGGAAGGATATTCCCTGTCTCTGGGGAGGAAAGAGAAATACGCAAGATACGACGCAATGCTGGCTGAGAAATTCCGATGAACTCTTGGTCATGGCTGTGCAGAATCAAATCATCAGTCATTATCATCATCATACACACGACCAGATTAAAGTGCTATGGCCAAATACCTTGCAACTAGCTATGGGTCGACTTAATACCACATTGCTATAGGTCCACATCATCATTATATCATCATCATCATCA
Organism: Coenobita brevimanus; assembly: GCF_032717465.1. Lineage (NCBI taxonomy): Eukaryota > Metazoa > Arthropoda > Malacostraca > Decapoda > Coenobitidae > Coenobita > Coenobita brevimanus. The sequence continues at coordinate 71,760 of NW_027643838.1, forward strand.
TCATCACCATCATCATACTATCATCGACAATTTCAAAGCACACTACCTTGCAATTGGCTGTGGGTCGAGTTGAGACCACTTGTCAATGGGGTCAGCGTTGATTAGCCTGGCCAGAGCCGCCTCCGTCAGTGTCACCAGCCCAGTCTCGGGGTCGGCGCTCCACTGGCCTGCCTGTAGACCCCCGCCACCGCCACCGTCTCCCTTAGTCTTACCTCCGTCGCCAAGTCTCATCTCTTCCACCATCATCCTTGGACTTGAACCTCCTCTATTTGGAAGGTTCTCTGCTACCTTCTCAACCAGCTTGAAGGCTTGTACTCTTGTCGTAGCGAAAAAAATTGTCTTGTCCTTATATCTGCCGGAATCGTATCATTATCCTTTCAGGTGAACCTCCTGTGTCTTGAAGGTTCTCTGCAACCTTCTCAACCAGCCTAAAGATGCTTCGTTGTAAAGAAATATACTAATGGAGTTTTAGTTACTTCTGCCGGAATGGTATCACACAATCGTCCTAAGCACTGATGCCGTCCCTCATTATCACGGAGCTAACAGGATCATCGACACTCAGAAAATGTTAGGTAAATTCACTGTTCTATTCCAGAAAAATACACTGCATGTAAACCATAAGGCTTTGAGCTGGGACCTCTGCAGGAGGGAAGGGGACTGGGTGAGACTTCTTCAGGGGGTGAAGGAGATTTTTGAGACTTCTGGAGGAGGAGTAGGCCACTGAATGAGACTTGTAGGTGCTCAAGGAAGTTTTTTGAGACTTTCGCAGGAGGGGACAAATACTGCTGTAGGTGCTCAAGGAGGCTTTTGGGACTTGTGAACGAGGGGAAGGAGGCTTCGAGGTGAGACTTCTGAAGGAGAGTAAGGAACCGAACCACTAACTCAGCCGCGACACTGTCCCTGGAGGGAGTGACAGGGGCGTCCGTCCTCTCTTAGCTCACTCGCGGTCCATACTGACTCCATTCACCACTGCGCTCCCTCGGCCCTCTCTCTAGACTTGGAGAATTGACGGCTAGGATGCTGGGTCGACATACATTTATAATCATTCTTTTGCCTTATCAACGTTCTCTGTCTCAACCAGAGTTTAGGACTGCTTACTTAATCCTTTGTCTTCACTTATATAACCACCAAACGTTTCACAATAAGGCAAGTTAATATTAAAAAGGAAAAACATAAAACTAACACATAAAGGTGGCTTTAGCTGAGCTGGAGAATAAATTGGTTTTGGGATAAATAATTACACTGAGAAAGAGTGTCTGAGAAAGAGGTGGATCTGATTAGTATGGTAATAATGAGACAGCTTTGGGGTAGTCTATGGATAATTATGATAGAAGATAAATAATAACTAAGAGAATAAATAGGAACTTCGATAATTATATGCTAAATGGGGGGTTTGTCTTAATATGGAAATAAATAAACAGGTTTGTGGGTTGGAGAAACAGAGGGCAGGACACACCAAACAAAACCTTGCTAGTTTTATCACGCGGTTCATCTCATCACTAAATAGCCTTAAACATGTCTCCCTAGCCTTTGTGTGTGTGTGTGTGTGTAGACAGGTAGGTAGGTAGGTAGGAAGACAGGCAGGCACGCAGGGACACACTGGTAAGTGGGTAGGTAATTAGGTAGGCAGACAGGCAGGCACGCAGGCAGGTAAGCAAGTAGGCAAGTTAATCCATCCCTAAACCTAAACTGAATCTTTTAAATGTAATCTCTTCGAAAGGACTAAGAATTATGACCAAGGCGCCTGATACACTGTTGGTAACGAGTACTGTTCCATCTCAAGTCAGTCACGAGGCTATAAAAATATCACCCAATTCTCCTCTCAGCAACATACAGGGGAAGAGGCTTGATAACTGGACACTGGTCGAGGGAGCTAGCGATTTGAGGTGCCAGTCATCGGTGTTGGTTAGTGATGTTACGGGAGCTAGTTTAGTGATGAAGCAGAACTGCCTCAAGAACACGAACACGATAACGAACACACACACACACACACACACACACACACACACACACACACACACACACACACACACACACACACACGCACACACACACAGGATAACCTCAGATGTGTCCTTTCCATATGCCTACAGACTTATGCCTCACCCTTTATAATGAGGAGGACCATAAGTCGAAGAGGCTGTGTATTTCAAGTGTACAATTTTCCTGCTTGGAATGATTATAACCACTGATGCTATCGGCTCTAAGTACAGGCTTGCGAGGATCCTAAGTGATTTGCCTGATAAGGGAAATTACAATGAGGAAAAGAATTAATGAAGGTAGGAGTGTGGAGGATATAAATGGGGGAAAGAATAAATGAAAGTAGGCAAAAGGAAAATATAAAAATAAAAATATAAACTGAGATGACATGAGAGAAAAGTGATACCATGCCTTTTGCTGATAGGAAATTCCAGCACCTTATTACATGGACTGAGGTAGCGAAAGGGAACTGGTCAAAGTTTTCCATTTTCTACTTACAAAATGCTGCGGTAAAGGACGCACGCACGCACACACTCACTCACTTGCATATGTGATCACCCTGTCGGTTCATATTGCAGACTGACGGGATGAATCATTATAACACATTTACGTATCACTCTCACTACAGACACCCATCACCATTTGTGGTTCTGTGTTGCGTGCCTAACCTTGTAAGACTTAAGGTTTCCCAATGTGAGAGACATTAACCTGGTCCATATACTGTAACTGAGCAAAAACAACATTCAATTAGACTTGCGTAATACTAGAGCTGTCCCGAACTGCAGAGGGTTAATATTGGATCTGGCGTCATTCTCACTACAGAAACCCATCACCATTTGTGCTTCACCAGTATGTTGCGTGCGGAGGCTTGTATGACTAGAGGCTTTACTATGTGTGAGGCATTTAGCCGGCCCATAAAACCCAGCAAAAACAATATTCGATTACCTTCCGTCAAAGGACTCGTAACACTGAGGCGGGAATCGGTCATATACTGATGCAAATCGTCCCGAGTGTGAAGTATGGGATAAAAATTGGATGGGGAAATACTCGTTTCATTTAGCTGGATTCTGGGTAAGCTTTCATAAGGAAGATAAACAGTAAAATTATGGTGTATTCGCTGCTGTATATAGAGAAAGACCAAAAGCTGAGTACAGAATCCCACTTGCAACATTCTGCCCCAAGACTTCTTCAGGAACAACACCAGTAGACAGTGCTTCACTATTTAAATTGACCTAAGCCTGAATGGTGACCAGAACACAAGTACACAATCCTGCACTACCAGTCAGGCTTGCGTCTGTTTAAGGAGTGGAGTGTTGTCCAGTAATGATGTTCCTGAAGAAGCTTTGTGGGCGAAACGTTGACATAAACTGGTTCCTGTACTCTGCTTTTGGCCTTCCTTCGAGTATTAATATTGTTGCTGTCTTTGCTGCTTCCTGGACTTCGATGGATGGTCGTGGAGAAGGAAGACGTGTTTCTGAGCTCTCCTCTAGCTGCAGGGTTGCCTCACCGGCGTTAGCTTTTTCTTTTTTTCGCCACTAGGGCGTTTTTCAATAAAGTTAGGTTAGCTAGACCTCATTTTCCTCCCTGGCCTTAGTAGATATAGTAGGTGTCTATATCTAATTACTGAGATTGCCTTTGCTTACTCACCTCTGGAGTGTACCCCCCACTGATCGCTCTGGGGTGTGTCACACACAGGCGCGTCCTCCCGACAGTGGGTTGAGAGGGTAATCTCAGCCTAGGTGGGTCTTCCCCAGGTACTTTGCCCCTTGGTCGTTTTCTCTCTCTTCCCACTTCCCCTTCACGGGGGAAGTGGTAGCTATGACGGACGCCCCTACTGCCTTCCCCCCCTTCAGGGAGGGAGGTAGTCCTGACGACATCCCTACCGTGACTGACCGGCCCCAGACTGACGGACGCCAGACTCGTTCCCCGCTTGACATCCCTGTAAATAACGCGACCTTCGTAACGCTTCATGCACTAGGTTCCACTCCCCTGTCCAGACTCAATCCCTTCATTGTCAAGAAGGTGATTGACCACTGTGCGGGAGAGGTGGAACAAGTAAAAAACTTGGAAATGGAGACCTCCTAGTAAAGACATTCAACTCAGCTCAGGTTAAAGACTTGCTAAAGCTGCGCAAGTTTCACTGTCATGATATCGAAGCCAAGATCCCAACATCCATGAATTTCTGCAAGGGTGTTATCACTTGCAGGGATCTCATGGTGATGAGTGAGGAAGAGATCATACAGGAACTTGCTCAGCAGGATGTAATTGATGCCAGATTCATCACTCGTTATCAGGAAGGCGTAAGGACGAAGACAGCCACTGTTGTCCTCACTTTTGGCAAAGTTTTTCTACCTACAAATGTCAAAGTAGGATATGAAATTGTAAATGTAAGACCGTACATCCCGAATCCCCTTCGTTGTTCAAAATGTCAGCTCTATGGACATCATGAAAAGGCTTGTCGGGCTTCCAACATCGTGTGTGGCAAGTGTGCGGCTGTAAGTCACTCTGCTGACAACTGTACATCCGAGACTGAGTGCTGTTTTCACTGCAGGGATGCTCACTCCACTTCCTCGAGGGTTTGTCCCAAGTGGAAGGAGGAGAAAGAGGTCTGCACTGAGAAAGCGACTGAGGGCATTTCCTTTTACGATGCAAGGAAGAAGGTGAAGGAGTTGCATGCAACTCCCAAGTCTAATATCTCCTATGCATCGGCGGTTGTGTCCCGTCCCGTGATGTGCACCATTGAGACACAGACTGACCTAACATTCGCTCCTCATGCCCCACGCCCTACCTCTCAGTCTAAGCCTCCTGTACGTTCCAACTCTCTTACGGACATCCCTGTTGCTACATCATACTCTCAGGCTGACGCTGCTCCTTCGCAGTCAGTGCGGCCAAAACAGAAGCCTGACAAGTCTGACAAAATTAATTTGACCACCCTCACTAAGCAGTCACGTCCTCATGTCTTTCCCGCTCCTGGTCCATCAAGAGAGAGAAAGAATAGCTCTTCCTCGGTGGAGTCTGGGAGCTTATCACTGATGAAAATATGGAAGTCTCCATGAACAAGAACCGGGAAAGGTCCCCCGGTAGCCACTCGCGTGGACGCGGGGGGCATAAAAAGACTAAGCACACTGGCCCCCCACGAAAATCTTAAACCGCCGCATTCACTATACTACAGTGGAATTGTAGAGGTATTGGGAATAAGTTACAAAATATAGCAATCTTGCTGTCAATACACAGGCCAGACGTTGTTTGTTTACAGGAGACGCGCCTGGAGGATCATCCTGATCCTCCACAGTTCAAACACTTCCACTCGTATAGAAGATAATGAAGGTCACGGAGTTGCCATTTACACACACAAATCACACCCACAAACGGAAGTGATTCTAAATTCTACTCTGGAAGCGGTCGCGTGCAGAGTAAAATTTAATAACACGTATCTGTCTATTTGCTCTCTGTACTGTCCTCCACATGGCCCCATTGATAGTGATGCTTTACATTCACTATTTGAACATCTTCCTGGCAATAAGTTAGTGTTGGGCGATTTTAACGCCCATCACTATCAATGGGGTAGCTTGAGGATCGATGGTCGTGGGGAGCAAGTAGCCGACCTAATACTACAGTCCAACCTCTGTCTTCTGAACGATGGTAGAGCGACTCGTGTAGATGATCGTACTGGTAACTTTTCGGCCATTGACTTATCTTTGGCCTCCCCTGGTATACGTCAAGATCTCTCATGGGACCCGGCCTCAATGGTCGATAGGCAAAAAAAAAAAAAAAGAAAAAAAAAAAAAAAAGCTGCTTCCTAAATCATGTATTCGCGTCTGCCGACAAGTTGCTGAGGTGTGTGTGTGTGTGTGTGTGTGTGTGTGTGTGTGTGTGTGTGTGTGTGTGTGTGTGTGTGTGTGTGTGTGTGTGTGTGTGTGTGTGTGTGTGTGTGTGTGTGTGTGTGTGTGTGTGTGTGTGTGTGTGTGTGTGTGTGTGTGTGTGTGTGTGTGTGTGTGTGTGTGTGTGTGTGTGTGTGTGTGTGTGTGTGTGTGTGTGTGTGTGTGTGTGTGTGTGTGTGTGTGTGTGTGTGTGTGTGTGTGTGTGTGTGTGTGTGTGTGTGTGTGTGTGTGTGTGTGTGTGTGTGTGTGTGTGTGTGTGTGTGTGTGTGTGTGTGTGTGTGTGTGTGTGTGTGTGTGTGTGTGTGTGTGTGTGTGTGTGTGTGTGTGTGTGTGTGTGTGTGTGTGTGTGTGTGTGTGTGTGTGTGTGTGTGTGTGTGTGTGTGTGTGTGTGTGTGTGTGTGTGTGTGTGTGTGTGTGTGTGTGTGTGTGTGTGTGTGTGTGTGTGTGTGTGTGTGTGTGTGTGTGTGTGTGTGTGTGTGTGTGTGTGTGTGTGTGTGTGTGTGTGTGTGTGTGTGTGTGTGTGTGTGTGTGTGTGTGTGTGTGTGTGTGTGTGTGTGTGTGTGTGTGTGTGTGTGTGTGTGTGTGTGTGTGTGTGTGTGTGTGTGTGTGTGTGTGTGTGTGTGTGTGTGTGTGTGTGTGTGTGTGTGTGTGTGTGTGTGTGTGTGTGTGTGTGTGTGTGTGTGTGTGTGTGTGTGTGTGTGTGTGTGTGTGTGTGTGTGTGTGTGTGTGTGTGTGTGTGTGTTGAGCCGGCAGAGAGGACTAAACCAGAGAACGTCAGCTGCACGATCAGGCTGAACACGAATGAGAGGAAACTTTATCGCGATCAGGTGGTCATCGACAGCTGGCGGCCGGCTCCTTTCAAGGTGAACCACAAAGAAGACATGTTGCAATCATGTCGTGGAACATCAATGGGGTTCGTACAAAGTTAGAAAAGCCCAATGTACTGTACTGGCATTGTTAATGAATTACGATGTGATAGGGTTGAATGAAGTGAAAACTAGTGATCGTATCTCTCTACCTGGCTATGTTTGTTATAGAGACACTGTGAGGTCAGACGGACATAGAGGGGGCACAGTGGTACTGGTAAAGCGTTGTTTACAGTCATCTGTGATGGGTGTAGACTGTAAAATGAAAGACCAAGTTTGGCTCAGATTGTCCCTATTGAGCACTGTGCTCTTGGGGTTTGTGTATATACCCCCTACATATTCGCAATACTTTAATCCTAACAGTTTCAGTTATATACAAGAGAAAATCATATGTGGAAAAGAGGAAAATTGTAATGTTCTACGAATGGGAGACCTGAACACACGTTTTGGTACTGGTGTTCAAAGTATTTAGTGAATTTACTTGTCCCTGTCCCTGATTCTGATTATTTCACCTACCCTGAGATTCCTGAGCAAATTAATTTGCCTAATGAGAATGCAAATACTATGACTACTGTATGTGTAGAACAAAATTTAGTGGTGGTAAATAACTTGAAATATGGTGAAAAACATTATAAGAGCAATCTGACGTATAGGAAACATAATTAATGGATTTCTGAAGTAGATGTGTGTATTGCTTCTACCAATATTTTAAACTGCATTTAAAGTTTCACTGTGAATAATGGTCTTGATATGCCATCGGATCACGCCCCCATAGCGGTTGCTCTGTCCCCCCCTGTGGTGGATAGGGTGTGCCTTGGTGTGCGGGCGGGTTCGCTTGGTGATCATGCAGTTTTGTATTGAAGTTGTAAGAAGAAGAAATCTCGGTTAAAACGTCCTATAAAGTTTTGTGATGTTCACATCGAAAACTTTATTGGGGACCTTTCTCGATTCGATATTCCCCAGTTTGATCCTGACATTGATACTAATGTGAGCCAAATGGCCGATATTTTGTACATTTGTGCTAGTGCCAGTCGGTGTGCTCAGGTGACTGTGCCAGAGGATGTCACAGTGAGCAGGTGGGAGAGACTCTTAAATGATATGGAGGTGTTGTATGCTGATGATTTGGTGTTGATTGCAGAGAATGAAAGGGAGGCGGAGGAAAGGTTTAGGAAGTGGAGAGATGGTATGGGGCAAAAGGGTTTAAGGGTAAATGCAGATAAAACAAAAGTGATGATATCTAGGGTTGGTGGCGGTACTGTCAAAGACGAGGGAGAGTGGCCATGTGCAGTTTGCCACAAGGGCGTGGGAAGTAATTCCATCTTGTGCGGTGTGTGTGATAAATGGGTGCATAAGAGATGTAGTGGTATCAGAGGTAGACTGCGAGATAATGCTGATTTTATGTGTATGGCGTGCAGAGGTGAGCAGGTGGAGATTGTCAGACGTGAAAGGATTGAACCTGCTGGTGAATCTCTTGAGTGTGTGGAAGAATTTTGTTATTTGGGAGACATGTTGTGTGCTGGAGGTGAGGTTGGAGCTAGCTCTGTGGCTAAGGTGAGAAGTGGTTGGAAGAAGTTCAGGGAGCTCTTGCCTCTCCTGACATTGAGAGGGCTCTCCCTACGTGCTAAGAGGTCTTTGTATGCAGCATGTGTTAGGACTGTAATGCTGTATGGCAGTGAGACCTGGGCAGTGAAGGAGGAAGATATTCACCGACTCAGACGTACAGAAATGACAATGATTAGGTGGATGTGCAGTGCGTCCCTGCATCCAAGGCCTGGTGGGGCTGGGTTTACGATGGAAGAGTTGAGAGGTAGGATGGGACTGGAGTGTATTGGTGTTGAGATGAGGAGAGGTAGATTGAGGTGGTTTGGACATGTGGAGAGGATGGGGGATGATAATTGGGTGGGGAGGGTGAGGAGTGTTAATATTGGGGGTGGGGTTATGAGGGGTAGACCGAGAAAAACATGGGACGAGGTCATTAAGTGTGACCTTAGGGTTAAGGGACTGAACAGGGAGGCTGCAATAGATCGTGCAGCGTGGAGAGCCGCCATTAGGTGACCAAGGCCGACACATGCAAGCATGTTAGAGCCTTTAAAAACGAAAACGAAAAGGAATATGTAAGTCTTTGTCTGACCTTTCACCATATATGTCTGCCTGATTCGCCACGGCTACAATATATCATCTTGCTTGGTCATTACTTACAGCCTCGTATCTGCATAATATACCATGAAATATTGTAGCTGGCGGACCGTGGCAGGAAAACGAGAGAAAAAGAGGAGGGATAAGAAAAAGAGCAGAGAGTAAAAGCAAAGAGAACAGAGAATATGAAGAGAGCTGAGAATAAAAGGAAAAAAGCAGAAAGGCTGAATGAGGCCAGAAAAAGAGTGAGAAAAACGAAGAACGACAAGAAGAGCACAGGGCAAGAGAACAGTAAGGCTTGGATAGGTGGTTCGGAGGCTGATGAGGACTGTGAGGAGTGCTAAAGTAAACGCAGACTTGACTGCGTGGTTCAGAGGCTGAAGAGGGTTATGAGAAGACCATGAATGATTTGAGAGAGTTGTCATTGTATAATCAGACAGGACGTGTACAACTCCCAATATGGTGTGTGTAATAAGCAGCAAAAAGCCTTGCACGAGGGAGGTCGGGAAATATAAACGTGCTATTGACACATCACCAATAGGAGGAGTGTAATAGATAATAAACACCTTGCACGAGAGGGAGGTAGGAGGCTTTAAAAACATACCATTGACAGATTACCAATACGACTAGTATAATAGACTCCTATGTAAAACACACGAGTAAACACCCATGCCTGAGAGGTGGGGAGCTGTAAACACATACCAGTGATGTTACCAATTGGACGAGTATAATAGTACACATCCTTACTTGAGAGGAGGCGGAAAGCTTCAGAAGCATTCCATTGACATATTAACCTCCACATTAAGCAAAGCACTGAGATATCTATTAACGCTTGCCATAAAAGACTGAACCTGAGTCTGTTATCTCGCAGCCACATACGAAAAGACATAAAACAAGGCATATCCAACGACTTTCAGTACAGCAACGTCTCTTCAACCTTATTCTTACTTCAGACGACTTTATTCAACTTGGGCAAGATATCTGCTAATGAAACTTGGGCAGGATATCTGGTACACAAGGCGGTATCTACTGCCATCTTTCTAGTTCTAGTATTTTCCACGAAGCTCTTATACAATCGTCCAGAGAAAGCTAAATAAACTAAAAACATATGCTATACTAAGGAAGAGGGAATCGTAACTATAAAGGACGCTATTCTTAAGCAGTCCACCCTCAGTCACATGAGAACCCAAACGTAAAAACGAAGTTTTATTTACACAAGGCACACACAAAATATATAAAATAGACGAAACACGAAGCGAGCACACACACACACACACACACATACACACACACACACATACACACACACACACACACACACACACACACACACACACACACACACACACACACACACACACACACACACACACACACACACACACACACACACACACACACACACACACACACACACAAAATCACGTTCACCTCCTATGATGTTTGACATTGGAAGGACCGACCAACAAAAGACCAAGCCCAGTCTCAACTAACCTATCCATATTTGCTCAAACTGAACACTGCCTAACCTCGAATGACCTAATCCAACCCAAATCAACCCAACCTAATCTAACTTAACCTCACCTAACCCAGTCTAATTGTATTTAACCTCACAATCTCACGTAACCTCCCCATACTTAACATAACCTATTTTGAAGCAGCCTAACCGCATCTAACCCTACCTAATCCTACCCAGTCTCACTTAACCATACCATACCTAACCCAGCCTAACCCAACCAAATAAAACCCAACCCAAAACCTATCAAAACCGACGTATGCTAAAGCAATCTAACCTAATCCGTCTATATCTAGTCGAACTGAAGCCAACCCAACCAAAAATTACCTAATCAGACCAAACCCTGCCCAAAGTGACCTAAC
>NW_027643838.1:90000-100000 GCF_032717465.1 Coenobita brevimanus
TCACCTTAAATGCTGAGCTGTAAGGATACATTAACACTAGAATATAGAACAATAATCTCTTTTCCCTAAATGGACCTACAATTACCATCTCTCCATCTTGAATGCTGAGTTGTAACAATAGATGAACACCAAAACATGCTACTAGTCACGAAGAAGCGCTATGTAAAGGATGTAGAGCCATACCATTGTCATTTCCTGGCACTGGACTACGTGAAATGAGTAAAATGACCTACACAAGGATGGAAAACCGGCCCGTGTTAGAGGAAGACCGGTATAGTCACGAAAAGGTGATATGGAATGGATACAGAACTTCACTTTAACTTGGCCTAAAATTGCCATCTCTCCATCTTGAATGCTGAGCTGTAACAAGAGCCTGACGATACAATATGATGCCAGTCACGAAAAAGTGCTGTTGGAGATATGTAGAGCCGTATTATCGTCTTCTTCTGCCTGTAATTATGCTATGAGAAATAAGCATCAAAATGAAGATCTCAGCCATGTTAAGTCTGATAAGCTATACATACAGCTTAATGGAACGCTCTGGTAAAAATTACAGCTATAAACTCATTCTACAACTCCCTAGCACCTCTTCCTTAGCTATTTATTTTGCTTATTACACCTTGCTCTCCTACTGTGCTGTATAAATACTTCAAGCTTTACCATAATCTGCATTAAAAACGTACAAAAGGATGTTAATCAGCCTTGTCCAAAAATATATCGCTAATGAAGTCTTTGGTTGACTAGTGGGAGGTGCCTGTGTGTTACCATGGCAACCTCTCACACCACCAGTTACATACACACATTTTCCCACCAGCAAGTTCCATTAGAGAGTATTGTGTGTGTGTGTGTGTGTGTGTGTGTGTGTGTGTGTGTGTGTGTGTGTGTGTGTGTCTGTACAGTCATGCGTGTGCCTGCACATCTCACCGCAATGCTCCGCCAACACCCACAACACTTTTCTCCTTAATTTCTTACCATAGAGACCTCTTACATTCCTTGATCTTTTCAAAAACTTGGTTCGACGTCGTTCTTACATATTATGAAGGAAAAAAAGGTAACTGTTGATATAAATGTTCGTAAAAAACATTATATATAAACTGCGGGAGATATATTCTTTCACTTTCACTTGGCCCAGATTTTCGTTCTTTTGCAGCTGATTTCGCGTAGTTCAGTGGCAGAAGGTACAATGCTATGGCTCTACAACCTTGTCTCAGCACTTCTTCGTGACCAGCATCATCTTCCAGTGTTCATCTATTGCTACAACTCAGCATTCAGGACGGAAATAGGGGAGTTTTAGGTCAAGTTAGAGTAAAAAGAGTATAGTGGACAATATTCATAGTCTTGCCTTGGTTAGAGTGTGTTACACACACACACACACACACACACACACACACTCCCTTCTCCACCATCAAGTCCTACCTTAGAATACTTGTGTGTGTGTGTGTGTGTGTGTGTGTGTGTGTGTGCGTTTTTGAATAGTCACCCAACCAGAGAAAGAGAGAGAGGCCGTTGACTGTGTGTGTGTGTGTGTGTGTGTGTGTGTGTGTGTGTTTTAAGTCACCCATCCAGAGAGAGAGAGAGAGAGAGAGAGAGAGAGAGAGAGAGAGAGAGAAGGGAGTGGAGGGAGTGGCTGGGGACGAGAGTCAAGGAGACGGGCTGGGGACGCGCCAGACGAGAGAATATGACACGTCAGGCGCGTCCCCAGCCCGTCTCTTCTGGCCTCTCGTCCCCAGCCACTCTGTTTGTCTGTCTGTCTGTCTCTCTGTCTCTTTCTGTCCATCTGTCTGTCTGTCTGCCTGTCTCTCAGTCTGTCTCTTTCTGTCTGTCTGTCTGTCTTTCTGTCTGTCTGTCTGTCTTTCTGTCTGTCTGTCTCTTTCTGTCTGTCTGTTTGTCTGTCTGTCTGTCTCTCTGTTTCATTCTGTCTGTCTTCCTGTCTCTCAGTCTGTCTGTGTCTGTCTGTCTGTCAGTCCCTCTCTCTCTCTCTCTCTTTCTCTCTCTCTCTCTCTCTCTCTCTTTGTCTGTCTGTCTGTCTGTCTGTCTCTCTCATCAGTGCCACCACGTGAAGGCGTGTCTATAGTGTTTGTGATAAAAGTCTACGTAGACAGAGGCGAATGGGAGAAGGCTGTGGTATTGGACTGTTGGGGGTACTGTTGATATTTTCTCTGCCTTTTTTTCTCATATACAGAGTGAAACTAAAGCTTTATTAATCCTCAGATACGCACAAACGTGATCTGCTACGAGTATGGCTGATAACAAAATATGTAATCAGAATAGCGGCCAGGAAAAAAAAAAATCGTTGCTTCTGCTACTAGTGGATGTTATTACAGTCAACCGAGAAAGCCCGATGAAGCTATTTTTTTTTTTTCTTTTTCCTATCGACCATTGGGACCGGAGCCCTTGGTCATTAAGGCAAAATATATATATGTATATATATTGACACATATACACATATATATACGAACATATATATATACATACATACATACATACACACATCCATGCATATGAACATACACACTTTCATGCACACGTACATATATATATAATAATTTTTATTTTATTATTTTTTGTAGTTTTATTTTTATTATTTTTATTTAGTTTTTTTATATTTTTAACCTTATATTACTTATAATCAAAAATACCTAATTTAAATACCCTAAAACTAACCACCTAACAGACAAATCACTAACCTATACTAAATCCTAAGAGACAAATAACTAGACCTACACTAATGGTAAAAAAGCCTCGACCAAGAGAACACCATCGACTGCAGATATGTAATGCCTTTCTACATGACATACCTGCACTCATCACCTGGTGACTGTCAGTCGAGGCACAACCTAATATAGGGGACATCAATATATGAAAGGGAACCAGACGAGTCAGGAACATTTCCATATACGTCAGCTGTCGTCCCTAATTAGAATAACTTAGGCAAGATAGTATAATGTATTTACATAATTTGTACAAAAAGTGAAGAACCTCGCCCAGCAGACCACCATCGACTGCAAGTGCCCAATACCTTCCTATATTGCACACTTGCACTCATCAGCTGGTGACTGTCAGGCGAGGAACTTGACTTAATGTAGGGGACATCTATATTAGAAATAGATCAGTGGGAGGAGGAACTATTTAAAATATGTCAACTGTCAACCCTAATTAATATTACAATATATACATATTTACCGTTGATAAAAACCATAACCACACAGTAAAAAAGTCACATCACTCTGATCAGTCCGGTCTCTCTCAAGAAAGCCATCAATTTATCAGTCATAACAATGTCCCCATCACCCAGGATGGTGGAAAGGGTGAAGGGGACGTCTACTGCGCCGCAGTAATTTTTAATTGAAGCACGTTCACGAATAAATCGCCGACAGCGCAGGATGATATGACTGATAGATAACACCGCATCACAGATGTCACAGTGCGGTGGGAAGCGTCTTTCCATATAAGGTTTCATTTGTGTTAAAACGGTGGCATTAAGCCGTAACCGTGCCAACACTTTTTCTTCTAGGCGACTGGGACGTTTGGCAGTGTCCCAGTCGCCCAGGTACGGCTTACAAGTTGGGATATTAAGTCTGGTCCACTGACCTTGCCACAGAAGATTTATTGATTTCTTTCCGAGAGATAGACTCGACCGTAGATCACGAGGAACGTCCCAAGTCTCCTCGAGCTCTACAGCCGACTTTGCAAGTAAGTCAACCTGCTCATTGCCGTAGATACGACAATGACCAGGCACCCAGATCAGCGTGAATGACTTGTTGCATGAATGCAACTTATTAACGATGCGGCCCTGGATCTCGTGAGAGTCCTAGTGCAAGATGCAATTGCCTGAAGGGCTGATTTTGAATCTGAAAATATGACAAATGAGTCATGCCTAGAATTGAGAGCATAGTCTATGGAAGTTCTGAAGTAAACACAGATGTATGAGTCGGCAACCGAAACCTGAGGGCACATTCAGTCGACCACACACTTGCACCCACACATTCACTCGACTTGGAGCCGTCGGTGTACAATTGATGGGACCCCAAGTGACGAACAATGATGTTACGAAACAAGTGGTGGACCTCTGCCTCCGGCTGGGAGCCATGTAACATCCACTGTAAAGCCGGGTGGCTCCCGAGGCGCTATATTTTTAAGCACCAACTTGTCACAGTCATTGGGGTCCACATCAAGCTCCTGAGTCAGTAAGTGGAGGCGAACGGCAAGTGGCCGACGCACCCCCCGCAGAAGGTGGTGGTATTGACGCAGGGGGGTACAGGCCACATTGCCGATATTACTTTTCCTTAATGTCCTTACGCCGTAGGACAAGGCCAGGTGGTCACGGCGAATACGGAGGGGAGGCACATTCGCCTCCACTTCCATACGAGCCACACGGGTACACCAGACAGCTCCAAGACACATTCGCAAGCATTTATTCTGCAACACATCCAATCCTTTCAGCGTGGCATCAGATGCCGAGCCATACACCTGTGCGCCATAGTCTAGCTTCGAACGAATAAGGGACTTATACACCATTAATAAAGATTTTCTGTCGGCACCCCATGTAGTACCCAGTAGGTACTTAAGGACATTTAACGGTTTATCACAACGAGCAAGCAAAGTATTAACGTGAAGTTTAAAATTCATTCTACGATCAAAATGTATTCCTAAAAATTTTACAGAATTTTGAAAAGGTACCGCCTGATTATCCAAAGTTAAGCACAAATTAGGTACGTTACGATTAGTGAAGACTATAGCGGCACACTTACGTACGGAAAACTTAAATCCCCTCTGCAAGGCCCATTGGTGGACGGAGTCAAGGGCTGCTTGAATCCGCCCAGCCGAAAATTGTGCATTACGGGAAGAGTGCCATATTGCACAATCGTCAGCGTAGAGCGAGTATTTAAGATTCCTCGGGATGGGAGCTGATGACAGAATATCATTGATCATAATACTAAATAAAGTAGGACTAAGCACACTTCCCTGTGGCACCCCGTTTTCCTGGATAAATATATCCGATGTTACGTTACAGGGCAATTTGACAGAGAAAGTCCTGTCCCTTAAGAAATTTGAAATAAAAATAGGCAAATTTCCTCTTAAACCATAAGCATAGAGCTTCATTAGTATACCGTGTCGCCAGGTAATGTCATAGGCTTTATGGATGTCCAAGAACACCCCTATCATGAATTCTTTATTGGCAAATGCCTCTGCAATACAATGCTCCAAATTCATTAAATGATCTAGTGAACTTCTGTATTTACGGAAGCCACATTGTTGATCATTTAACAAATTCTTCGACTCTAAAACAAAACGAAGCCTATTGTTTACCATTCGTTCCATGACCTTACATAGACAAGAAGTCAACACAATAGGACGAAATGAAGTGGGATTCATAAGACGACCAGCCTCTTTGGGTATCGGTATGACGAGCGCAAAGTGCCATGAGTTTGGGAACGTTCGAGACGCCCAAATCTCATTGTACGATGCTAACATCTTAATCAGGTTGTCCTGATTAAGATGCTGGATCATACCGTACGTGATGGTGTCTGGTCCAGGGCTGGTGTCTTTTCAGGATTTTAGGGCAAGGAGCAGTTCATCTAGCGTAAACTCTTTGTTGTACGGGAGGTCTACGTCTTCTGTGGCAAAGTCTAATATCTGTGTCTCAGCCATGCGTTTATGATGTTGGAAACGCGGGTCATAATTGGCTGAGCTACTTACATGAGAAAAACTCCTGGCGAGGATGTTAGCAACGTCCACGGGCTCGTCATAGGTGGTGTTATTCACCTGCAAGGTGGTGACAGGGAAGTATGGGCGTTTATTATTTAATAATCTTATAGTGGACCAGACTTTTTGTAATGGTGTTGTACGAGTCACCGTGGACACAAAGGACCGCCAGGAGTCACGTTTAACCCTTCTTATTATTCTCCTTGCCTCAGCCCGTGCCTGTTTGTATGCAATAAAATTTTCCTCAGTGGGCTGACTATCAAAAATCCTGTATCTCCTATTGCGTTTTCTTAATGCTTGTCGGCAATCCGGCGTCCACCAATGTGCTCTATGCTTCGCATGAACTGTAGAAGTCTTGGGAATAGCAGCCTCAGCTGCGTGTAATATGGATTGGGTTATATTTTCGACCTTAACATCTATGGTCTCCCCAGATATATCTAAATTGGCGATCCTTGAGAAGGATCCCCAATCTGCTTTCTTATAGTTAAATTTTGGAGGTGGAGGGTCCGAAATGATGTCGCGTGTATAAGAAAGACAGATGGGTAAATGATCACTTCCCAAGGAGTCGTCATAA
Source organism: Coenobita brevimanus (assembly GCF_032717465.1). Lineage (NCBI taxonomy): Eukaryota > Metazoa > Arthropoda > Malacostraca > Decapoda > Coenobitidae > Coenobita > Coenobita brevimanus. The sequence continues at coordinate 96,281 of NW_027643838.1, forward strand.
GGATTCCATAAAAAATCTTGATGTATACCAGGGGAGGCCAAAGATAAGTCAATGGCCGAAAAGTTACCAGTACGATCATCTACACGAGTCGCTCTACCATCGTTCAGAAGACAGAGGTTGGACTGTAGTATTAGGTCGGCTACTTGCTCCCCACGACCATCGATCCTCAAGCTACCCCATTGATAGTGATGGGCGTTAAAATTGCCCAACACTAACTTATTCCCAGGGAGATGTTCCACTAGTGAATTTAAAGCATCACTATCAATGGGGCCATGTGGAGGACAGTACAGAGAGCAAATAGACAGATACGTGTTATTAAATTTAACTCTGCACGCGACAGCTTCCAGAGTAGAATTTAGAATCACTTCTGTTTGTGGGTATGATTTGTGTGTGTAAATGGCAACTCCGTGACCTTCATATCTTCTATACGAGTGGTAGTGTCTGAACTGTGGAGGATCAGGATGATCCTCCAGGCGCGTCTCCTGTAAACAAACAACGTCTGGCCTGTGTAGTGAAAGCAAGATAGCTATATTATGTAACTTATTCCCAATACCTCTACAATTCCACTGTAGGATAGTGAATGCGGCGGTTTAAGATTTTCGTGGGGGGCCAGTGTGCTTAGTCTTTTTATGCCCCCCGCGTCCAGGCGAGTGGCTACCGGGGGACCTATCCCGGTGCTTGTTTGTGGAGATCTCCATAGTCTCATCAATAACGAGGCTCCCAGATTCCATCGAGGAAGAGCTATTCTTTCTCTCCCTCGCCGGACCAGGAGCAGGAAGGACATGAGGACGTGACTGTTTAGTGAGGGTGGTTAAATTAATCTTGTCAGACTTGTCGGGCTTCGATTTTGGCCGCACTGACTGCGAAGAAGCAGCGGCAGCCTGGGAGTATGAAGTGGCAACAGGGATATCCGTCAGAGAGTTGGAGCGTACAGGAGGCTTAGACTGAGAGGTAGGGCGTGGGGCATGAGGAGAGAATGTTAGGTCAGTCTGTGTCTCAACGGTGCACATCACGGGACGGGACACAACCGCCGAAGCATAGGAGATATTAGGCTTGGGAGTTGCATGCAACTCCTTCACCTTCTTCCTTGCATCGTAAAAGAAAATGCCTTCAGTTGCCTTCACTGTGCAGACCTCTTTCTCCTCCTTCCACTTGGGACAAGCCCTCGAGGAAGTGGAGTGAGCATCCTTGCAGTGAAAGCAGCACTCCGTCTCAGATGTACAGTGTTCAGCAGAATGTCCCACAGTCGCGCACCTACCACACACTGGCTGGGAAGCCCTACAAGCCTTTTCATGATGCCCATAAATCTGGCATTTTAAGCAATGCAGGGGGTTCGGGATGTATGGTCTGACGTTAAGAATTTCATATCCAATTCTGATGTTGGAAGGTAAAGCAACTTTGCCGAACGTTAGGACAACTGTGGCGGTCTTCGTCTTCCTGCCTTCCGAGAATCTAGTTATGAAACATGCCCTATAACATCCTGCTGAGCAAGTTCCTGTACGATCTCTTCCTCCTCCATGACCACAAGATCTCTGCAGGTGATCACACCTTTGCAGGAATTCATGGAGTGAGGGATCGTGGTCTGAACATCATAACAATGGAACTTGCTCAGTTTTAGCAAATCCTTTACCTGACTTGAGTTCCTAGTTTTAACGAGAAGATCTCCACTCGCAAGTTATTTCACTTGTTCCACCTCACCTGCACACCCATCAATCACCTTCTTGATGATAAAGGGATTGAGGCTGGACAGGGGAGTGGGACCAACCGCATGAATCTGTACAAACTCGGCGTTTCTAAAATCAATGTCAAGACGGGTACGTGTCTGGGGCCGTTCAGTCTGGGGGTAGTCAGTCCGTGAGACAGTCGGGGGTCGGTCAGGACTACCTCCCCCCCCTGAAGGGGGGGGGGAGGCAGCAGTGGCGTCAACCATAGTTACCACTTCCCCCGTGAGGGGGAAGTGGGAAGAGAGAGAAAAACGACCAAGGGAGAAATTGCCCGGGGAAAACACACCTAGTCTGAGATTACCCTCTCAAACCACACTCGGGAGGACGCGCCTGTGTGTAACTCACACCCCAGAGCGATCAGTGGGGGGTACACTCCAGAGGTGAGTAAGCAAAGGCAATCTCAGTAATTAGATATAGACACCTGCTATATCTACTAAGGCCAGGGAGGAAAATGAGGTCTAGCTAACCTAACTTTATTGAAAACCGCCCTAGTGGCGAAAAAAAAGAAAAAGCTAACGCCGGTGAGGCAACCCTGCAGCTAGAGGAGAGATCAGCACACGTCCTCTCTCTCCGCAACCATCCATCAAAGACCTGTAGCTCTTGTCGCCTACCAAAGTCCACCTTCCCCTACCCCATCATCCCTTTCCTCTAGCCCCCAGTTTGAACACTATTCCCCCCTTCCTCACCCACCTCCCTCCTCCTGTCTCCCAGGTCCCCCACCCCCACTCTGCTACCTCCTGTGGCGCCACCTCCTATATGTAGTGAACTTGCTTCGATTTCACCGGTCTACCAATGTCAGGTTCACGGTAGGGAGGATAGGCGTCACGATAATTTTCTGTTCATTGATAGCTGTAGGGAAGCTGATAACTATAACATAGGATGAATTATTAACTGTTGCATGGTTCAGGACTCAGAACTAAACCACTCATGAAATCCGTGTCATTCATAATAACTGCCATTATGTAGAGGGTGTATTGTGTGATCAAAATAAAAACATTGTCATCAGTATGTTTTCTGACGGAACATTGCTCATATAATTACCACCAATAACTGCGCACAGCGGCACTGATCACCGCGTTCGGTTCGTTCTAGTGACCGAACGAAACCTGGTGAAGTTGCCTACCAATCAGTGTTAGCAGATGCGGAGAGCATCACACCACCTAGCTGGCGGACTGGGTCTTTCTGTTTGATATGTCCGCAACTGTACATAGTAGATAGATGGCATAGCAGAGAAAAGCAACACTAATGCTTTGGGATAAACTTTGAATCGATTTTGGCAACTATCTATATGTATCTATCCAATAAATGTATCACTACACTGGGTGAGTGGATGGTAACTAATAGATAAATAGAAGGTATAGAGACAGGTATATTGAAAAAAAAAAAAATACTGACGCCTTTTAATCAACTTTTACTCTGCTTTCTCTACTATATGTACTGGTATCTACCCAATTAATCTATCACTACATCGGGTGAGTGGACGGTACCTACTAGGTAGATAGACAGTAGGTCAACAGAGAAAGTAAATACTGACGACTTATAATTAAATTTTAATTTATTTTTGCAACTATATATATGTACCAATTTAATAAATCTATCACTACATCGGAAGAGAGGATGGTACCTACTAGATACTGTAGATGGAATGATAAGACATAGAGAAAATAAATTTCATGCCTTTTAATCAACTTGCAACTATCTATAGGTATTTATCTAATAAGTCTATCACTTCATCGGATGAGTGGATGGTACCTCCAAGATAGGTAGACAGGTAGCCAGACAGATATGTAAAGAAAATTAGTACTGATGCCTTTTACTCATTTTTCAATCTATTTTTGCAACTATCAATAACTATATAATAAATTAATAACTACATCAGTTGAGTGGATGGTACCTAGTAGATTGATAATCAGGGTAGAGAAAATAAATGCTGAAGCCTTTTAATTAACTTATAATCTATGTTTCATAAATCTGTCACTACATCGAGTGAGTGGAT
>NW_027643838.1:107500-110000 GCF_032717465.1 Coenobita brevimanus
AGGAGTAGATGGGATAAGGTTTGAAAATATGTGGGGATATTTGCAGCCCTGGGTATGGCAACACCGTGGTGAAGCCCCGCAACGCTGAGAGAGAGAGAGAGAGAGAGAGAGAGAGAGAGAGAATTAAGGGGGTCAGGTATGATAAGGAGAGAGAGAGAGAGAGAGAGAGAGAGAAAGACAAAACAAAGATTTTCCATAGTGTTCACTGCACTTCTTCGTGACTAGCATCATATAGTGTTGATTTGGTGTAGTTCTTTCACCTTAACTTGGCTCAAAAAGACAAGACTAAGGCCTTCCATAGTTTTCACTGCACTTCTTCGTGACTAGCATCATTTAGTATTGATGTGCTACAGGCCTTTCACCTTAACTTGGCTCAGATTTCCGTCCTTTTGCAGTTTATTTCACGTAGCTCACAGGCAAAGGACAATACGCTACTAAGCCTCTCTGTCCTTTCCATAGCACTTCCTCGTGACTAGCATCGTTCGGTGTTAATCTCTTCTTACAACTTAGCATTCAAGAGGAAGAAAGAGAAGAAGAATACGAAGATGAGGAATGAGAAGAGCAAGAAGACGGAGAAGAGGAGGAATGAGAAGAGCAAGAAGACGGAGAAGAGGAGGAATGAGAAGAGCAAGAAGACGGAGAAGAGGAGGAATGAGAAGAGCAAGAAGACGGAGAAGAGGAGGAATGAGAAGAGCAAGAAGACGGAGAAGAGGAGGAATGAGAGGAGCAAGAAGACGGAGAAGAGGAGGAGGAAGAAGAGAAAAGGGGCAGAAGAAGAAGACAGGGAAGAAGAGAAGGAAGAGGAAGAAAAGAAGATGGAGATGGTGACGATGATGATGATGATGATGATGATGATGATGATGATGGTGATGATGGTGATGATGATGATGATGATGATGATGATGGTGATGATGATGATGATGATGATGATGATGGTGATGATGATGATGATGATGATGATGATGATGATGATGGTGATGATGGTGATGATGATGATGATGATGATATGATGATGGTGATGATGATGATGATGGTGATGATGATGATGATAATGATGATAATTATGATAATGATGATGGTGATGATGATGGTGATGATGATGGTGATGATGATATGATGATGGTGATGATGATGATGATGATGATGATGATGATGATGATGATGATTTGACACGAGACTAAGCAGCTGGTGGTCGTGTGCTTGGGGAGAGGGGAGGGTGACACTGAGAAGGCGTGAGGGCCCAGGGATGGGGAGGGAGGGAGGGGGTAGGGAGGGGAGGAGGGAGAAAGAAGGGAAGAAGGAGGTGGAGGGGAGGGTGAGAGAGGAGAGAGGAAGGAGAGGGGAGGAGGGGGTGTAGATGAGGGGGGGTAAGGGGAAGGGGAGGGGAGGGAAGAAAAAGGGTAGGGGGAGGGAGGGGGAGGGAGGGAGGAGGAGGGGGAAAGCAGGGAGAGGGAGGGAGGGAGGGAGAAGGGGTTAAGACAGCAGGAGGTAAGTGATCGGGAGGAGGGTAGGTGGGGAGGGGAGGGGAGGAGGGGAGGGGAGGGGAGGGGGAAACAGCAGGAGGGCAGAGATAGGGAGGGAGGGAGGGAGGGGGGAGGGAGAAGTGAAAGAAGGGAAAGGAGGGAGAGGGGAAAGGGAGGAGAGGGAGGAAAGGTAATGAGGAGGGAGGGAGGGAGGGAGGACGGGAGGAAAGGTAATGAGGGAGAGAGGGAGGGGGAGGGAGGAAGGGAGGAGAAGGTGAGGAGCGGAGGGAGGAAGGGAGGGAGGGAAAGGAGGAAAAGGTAAGGAGGAGAGAGGGAAGGAGGGAGGAAGGGAGGAAAGGTAAGGAGTAGAGAGGAAGGGAGGGAGGAAGGGACGAAAGGAGAGGAGGAGGGAGAGAGAGGTAGGGGAGGGAAGGAAGGGAGGGAAAGGTAAGGAGGAGGGAGGAAGGGAGGGAGAGGGAAGGGAGGGAAAGGTAAGGAGGAGGAGAGAGGAAGGGAGGGAGGATGGGAGGAAAGGTAAGGAGGAGAGAGGGAGGGAGGGAGGGAGAGAGGGAGAGAAAAATGAAGGGAGAGAGAGAGAGAGAGATTCTTTACCGCGTTCAAGCTGTTATAGAGAGATCTTGAGGGAGGGGGAGGGGGAAGGGGAGGGGAGGGGGAGGGAGGGAGGGGAGGAGAGATCTACACTACCAAGCTGTCTCGCCTTTCTCCTCACACCACTCCCCTCCCCCTCCCCTCCCTCCCCCACCCCCTCCTCCCCCTCCCCTTTCCCCTCCCTCCCTTTTTCTCTCCCTCCATCTCTCCTGTAACCACCCCCTCCTCTGACACGTCTCTCTCTCTCTCTCTCTCTCTCTCTCTCTCTCTCTCTCTCTCTCTCTCTCTCTCTCTCTCTCCCTCCCTCCCTCTTTTTCTCTCCATCCCTCCATTCACGCCCTCCCCCATCATTTCTCTCTCTCTCTCTCTCTCTCTCTCTCTCTCTCCCTCTATTTCTCTCCCATCCCTCCATTCTCTCTCTCTCCCTC
>NW_027643839.1:0-45110 GCF_032717465.1 Coenobita brevimanus
CCAGCAACTCTGCTGCTGGAGAGTGAAACGCCTTCATGTGGTGGCACTGATATAACCAGACAGCTCCGCTTACTTGGCCATACAAACCTCACTCACCTCCTTCCCTATCCCTCAAAAGGGTGGATGGTGGACTGCAGGAGAAGTGGTACCTCTACAGTCCAGCAGGTTCACGTTCAGATGAGCCTTGGCCGACAAAAAAGAACTCCTTCACAAAAACAGATATCCCCTGGGTTGAATAAATAAATGGTCAGAGGACCGATGGGTTAAAATGGACCTCTAGCAGAACTATTAAGGGAAGTAATCTAAATCCTTCAAGGCGCGTACTCTCGTTTGTTATGAATGCTCCCTAACACTTCTTCCTAAGCGATTCATTTTGATTACGACTCTTTATTATCCTTTTCTGTTTCAGTTAATTAATTCAAATCCTACGATTTTCAGCATTATTAACATACAGTTTGACAGTAACCAGCCGTGTCCAAAAATAAACCACTGACAAAGACTAGTGAGCTTCCCTTAAGTGGACAAGAATACGGACCAAATTTCTAAATGTTCCTCCTTACAAAATCAAATCGGATGGAGGTAGGAACAATATTAAGAAAAGGACGTCCTTGGGCTGAGTGGGTTCACACCAAACAAATAGTAATTGAATACACTGCAATTACATATTAGTTTATTCTTGTTCCTACTATATAATTTCTTTTCCGCTTGAAATCAAATATACGCACTTCAGCTTTCCTCAGCCCCTGTACTACACTGGAAGCTCTTCTAAAGCTGAATTAAATCGTCCTAGCACAAGAAAAACGTGGACGAAACACTGTCCCACTTAAGTCGTTGATAATAGTCATACGTTAACCCGTCATGTCCCGGAGCTTTATTTCTGCACCTCCGACACCCACCAATCCCGAGCTATTGTGGAAAAAAATTTTTGGCTAAAACCTCCGCTTTTTGTTGAGAAACAAACGAAAATTACCAAGAAAGGGCTTACCATGGTCCATAAGTGGTCGGAATAGGTGAGGTCCCCTGTGTGAGGTGTATCGTGATTCTGTCACTGACGTGTGAGGGTGCTCCACGTTTTCTATGCGTAGGTAATTTTGGAAGAAAACCACAAAAGAACACCTCTACATTTATTGATTTTGAACTACTAAACAAAAATAATAACAATATAATAGTTTTCAATGACATATATATGAAAAATAAGCATTGTACTTTGCAATTTGTTAGCATAGCGAGTTGGGTCAGAATGGTAAACGCTATGTGCTAAGTTTCTTGTTCTCAACTTCAACATATCATTTTTTCTCTACTCTGTATAATACTGTTTCAGTGCTATTTGTACCATTTTGTACTGTATGTAAATGTTTTCATCTGTTTTTCATTCATTACGATGACATGTAGCATAGACTATAGCGCACATAACTGCTTCCTTGGCCTTACTCGCTATGACCTCGTATCTCAACATACCCATATATTGGTTTTATCACTTTCATAGTATTGTTTTCTTTACATTGAACCTTTCCTTCACCACTGTCAATAAGTTTTCAATTATTTGATATTCATTACGAGGGCATTTAGTGAAATGCTAGTGCATATTCAGTTGCAGCAAGCTCACTCTCTACCACGTGTGTGTTTCAACTTCTACTTTATTTCTTCACTTCCAATATACTTCCCCACTTTTTTACGTTACACCCTGTTCTCCCCACTCCTATACTGCACTTTACATATTTGCAGGGCCTTTTATTTATTCAGTGACTGGAGCGACAGAAATACTCGCACCAAAATACGTAAGTCACCTCAAGCAATGATTGTTTCCCGACTAAGATAATATTCATACCTCCTTACATACTAATCCTTTTCCACTCTTATATTACACCTGTTTCCCACTTGTATACTCCTATTTACATATTTACGGGCCTTATTTATTCCACTGAGCGTCAGAAAATCGCATCTATGTATACTTGCTAAGAATATATTGACTTAGAATAAATTTCTGCACTTACAAAACTTTCAACTTATATTACACCTGTTTGCAATTTTCATACTAATATTTACATATTTATGGGCATTATTTATTCCACTGAGAATCAGAATAGCGCATCTACATACTTGCTGGGAAGGTTTCCACCTAGAAAATATTTATGCCCTTACAGATTTTTCCATTTATAATACACCCGTTTCCACTTCCATACTACTATTTACAGATCTACGGGCCTTATATTACACTGAGCGTCTGTTGGTCGCATTTCTTTCTGAGTATCAGCGTCGTATCGCATTCACATCATATCAGAAGTGCATCAAGGGTGAATGCAGAGACCCACGTCACACTCAACACACTGGTAGCGGGTGTCTTTTCTCTTGAGTGGTGAGTCTCACCCGGGAATTGCTACGCACATGACACCTGCATTGGAGCCTAGGTCTATTTGGCTGGGGAGGTATAGGAGTGGGGAAATGGCGGGCGGATATTCTCAGGGGAGTTTGGGTGGTGGGGGCAGTCTGTGTGCTGAGTTGAGGCCTTTCAACCACATACCGGGCAAAAATCTCACGTGTAAGCTCCCTCACATACCCTTTAAAGGTTTCCTGACCTGTTGTCATGGTGTGCAGGTGGTGGCAATTCAGGACAGTTATATCTAGCAGGTGAAAGAAGAGCTTCTTGTACCACTTCATCATGGTCCTGGCACACTCGACAGTGGATATCATGGAGTCTGACTGGTCCACCAGGCGCATGTTAATGTTGTAATTGAGGACACACTCAGGTTTCCATTTGTGGCGCCTGTTCTCGCTCCGGTAATCCACGGACTCTGTACGGTGCATCAAGGGGCGGTGAACCGTAGACAAGAGGCTGACTTCTCTATTGTGGTTCCATAATGTTGCTAGTATATCGTTCGCCTTGAAGAAGACAACCTCATTTCTGTCAAGTTTCCACCCCACCTTGACCATGTGATGCCGGTTCACCTTGACAGTACCACAGATTCCCATGTCATGCCTGTGTAGATAACGAGCGAGAAGAGGGCTAGTATACCAGTTGTCCAGGTAAAGGATGTGACCACGATGAAGGTAGTCTTCTATCATTGTCTTAATGCTCCAGACAGTCCAATACTCCGATCTTCTATTATGTCTGTCTGTGCACCGGTGTACTAGACTATGTCTTGCACATAACCAGTCCTACAGTCACACATAACAAAGATCTTGAACCCCAAATGGTGCCTTTTGCTGGGTATGTACTGCCGAAATGAAATATTGCCTCTCCACAACACGAGACTCTCGTCTATGACAAGGTCTCTACAGGTATAAAATGAGGAACAGAATGTTTGTCTTAGGTGATCAAAAACCAACCTAATTCGCCTCATCTTATCTGTGTCATTTGCATTTGCAGGATCATCAGCATCGTAAAAGTGGAGGCGACTTAGAATTTGCTGAAAGCGTTTACGGTTCATGATTTGGCCAAATATTGGTGTCAGCATACTAGGGTCCCTTGTCCAGTGTGCCGGAATTCTGTTTTTTCGTACAATACCCATCAGTACCAGGGCAAAAAATAAAAACATTTTTGCAAGGGAGGTAGGGTAATCGTATTTGATGGAATGCCTGCTCATTGTGCCCAGTCTTTCACTCTCACGGTGCTGGCTGCAAGCGAAACTGTTTGTTTGGTCCACTACTTGCTCCACAAAACCCTCTCTGAAAAAAAGGTGGAAAAAATCCAGCCTGGTGGAATTAGGGTGAATTCCTGGAGCAGTGCAGCCAGAGCACCCCTGCTCAGTGAAGGGGTGAATGATGGGAGAAAAATCACTCCCATCCTCCCAATTCCATGACACAAATCCCTCATCCCCATCGTCGCCTTCGTCTGGGTCGGGAGGAGATGCTGGTGGGGGAGGTTGGGGAGGAGGAGTGCGGAGTGCGGAGGGCTTTGCCACTCGCACTCCTCTTCCCTTGGCCTTTACCCTTTCCCTTTCCCTTACCCTTAAGGCCTTGTGGAACATTAGGGGGCTGTGGGGATGAAGTCTGGGAATATTGGGGGGCATAAGACGTGCTGGGGAGTGTTCCTCCCCACCTTCCCCCTCCATCACAACACCACGTGATTCATCGTGCACCCTCACTCGCCCACATGTCTGGGAATATTGGGGAGCATAAGATGTGCTGGGGAGTGGTTCCTACCCACCTTCCTCCTCCATCACAACCTTACATGATTCATCACACACCCTCACTGCCCCATGTGATAAGCCCCGCCGCCTCACACCACCACGGGAGAGTGATGACTCACTCCCGCCACTCTCACTTTCTATACTCGCCCCTACACTTTCCATTTCACTCTCCACTCCCTCCACGCCACTTCCGCTGTCCCCAAACAAAGGACTAGGCCCATACCTGCTTGTACGATGTCGTGTGCACTCTGGGCCGCAATGGGTGATGATCTCTCACCCGTACCACATGGCAGCACGTCCCACGGCTCCGTCCTCGTCCTAATCCTCGAAATCGGGCTCCACATCACGTAAGGGCTGCTGAGAGGATGTTGCACGTTGTTTTTGTGCAGGCTACCCCTCTCTAGCAGCACGATAAGTCACGTAGCGCTGCTTCCTGGGGGACGGGACCTCCTCATCACTGCTGCTGGTTTCCACCTCCTCTGGCTGGACATAATCTTTGTCCACAACCTCGTCGTCCAGTGGGGAATCACTGTCTCCTGTGAAGGCATCCAGGGCGACTTGGATTTCCTCCTCCGAGGGACCTCTCTGCACCATGTCTGACCAGGGCCACTGCTAACTGTTGAGTGACCGAGCCGAGGGTGAGCACGAATTTTGAAAATTGTGCAAATTATGCACTTTGCAATTGTGCGATGTACCAGTACGTCGACAGGACTGGCAATTACAATTTGTTGCAACATAGTCATACGTCGATGGGACGTCTCGGGTAAAAAAATAAAAATAAGCGGTGGCGAGGCACAGCAAATCAGTCCCAGGCAATGATTTTAGTGCTGATGTATAAATAAACACAACAGGATATCTAGTGAAAGATGTCACATATCAAATTTGGAGTAAATCGATTGAAAATTGGTGATTTTATCAGCTAACAATGTTACGTTGCTGGACCGTGAGTTTTATGTTGCAATAACCTTATGGTACTACGTTCTGACAACGTGATCTTGTATGGTTTACTTAATGTTCATAAAACGTTGCAAAATATCGTTTTTTGCAACTTTCAGGGAACTTTGCCACAGCTTTATATAACCAAGTAGCAACCTTTATACAACTTATCAGAATCAACACAAATCTGTATATCTGTGACAAGGAATACACAAAGATAGTTTCTTTTTCTACATTATATTTTTTTCCCTCCTCCTCCCCTGTGGCGAGAGGGACACAGTCTGGCCGCACAGTGAGGTGGTACTGCCACTCTGCGGACAGGTTGTGTTAGGAAGAATTCTGTCACTGTACTCCCTGTGTGTCGTAAAAGGCTACTAAAAGGGATGGGATGAGGGGATTAGGGACCCCCCTCCTCTGTTTTTTTTAGTTCCTATAGAGAGACAGTCCATAGTAAGGGTTGGGAGATTGAGTTATCCCCTTACCCTGAAGATTGGGTCTATGAATGTGCGTGGATGTAGTAAGATTGAGGCAAAAAAGGGAGAAGATTGAGAGAATGTTAGAGAGAAGAAAGTTGGATGTGTTAGCTTTGAGTGAAACAAAGATGAAAATGAAAGGGGAGTCTAAGTTTGGGAGTGTAAAAGGAAGGATGTCAGGTGTTGATAGAGGAAGTGCAAGAGCAGGTGTGGCCTTGTTAGTGAGCCCGGAAATGCAGCAGTGTGTGACTGAATGGAAGGAGGTGTCATCGAGACTGATGTGAGTGAAAGTGAAATTTGGACGTGAGTTGTGGGTATTTGTGACTGCATATGGGCCTGGTAGCGAAAGGGATGCAGAAGAGAGAGTCTTTCTGAAATGGTGTTAATGTCTGCAGAGTTTTGGAGCAAACATGAATGTGGTAATGATGGGAAAACTGAATGCTAGAGTGGGAAATGTAGCAGTTGAAGGTATAGTTGGTATCCATGGTGTGCCTGGAAGAAATGAAAATGGGGAACGAATGACAGGGACGTGTTGAGCGAGAAATGGTGATAGGAAATACCTTGTTTGAGAAGAAGGAATTGTTGAACATAGAGGATGGAAAAAATGAGAGTATAAGTGGCTGGGGAATTGCTGGGAGAAGGAGGGAACTTGAGAAGACAGGAAGAAATCAGTAGGATAGAAGTTGTGGAAGCAATGAAGAAAGTTAAACTGGGGAAAGCCCCAGGAATTGATGAAGTGTGTGGTGAAATGCTGAAGCATGGGGGAGAGATAGTGGCAGAATGGATGTGAAAGATGTGCTGATTGGCCTGGGAGGAAGATTGAGTCCCGGAGGATTGGAAGTCGGGTATAATTATTCCCTTGTACAATGGAAAAGGGGAAAAAGAAGTGTGTGGTAATCATAGGGGTATTTGTCTTCTTAGTGTAATAGGAAAAGTGTATGGTAGAATACTTACTGACAAAGTTAGGGAAATAACAGAGGAATTTAGTTGGAGAAGAATTGGGAGGATTTAGGATGGGAAGATATTGTGTAGATAAGATATTCATTCTTAGATCTTTAGTGGAAAAGTTTTGAGAAAAGGGAAAGAAGTTGTATGTGGCTTTCATGGATTTGGAGAAAGCATATGACATGGTGGATAGACAAGGATTGTGGAAAGTAGTAAGAATATATGAAGTAGATGCAGAAGTTGTTGAATGCTGTAGAAGAGTATGTATGATGGTGCTAAGGCTGCAGTGCGTGTGGATGGTGAACTGAGTGAATTTTTCTCTTTGAAGGTTGGGTTGAAACAGGGATGTGTCATGTCTCCATGGTTGTTCAATCTTTACATGGATGGGGTAATAAAGAGGTACAAGGTAGGGCAGTGGATGTTGGAGTGGCCCTGGTGAGAGAGGGTAGTCTTTTGAAACTCCCTGTACTGTTGTTTGCAGATGATACTGTAATGTTGAGTGAAGACGAAGGGGAACTGCAAGGCTTGGTGGGTGAGTTCAGGAGAGTGTGTAAGAAACGGAATCTAATGGTGAATGTAGGGAAGAGTAAAGTGATGGTCTTCGAGAGAGGTAAAGTCAGTGAATGTACAGTGAGGCTGGATGGTGAGGAGATGGAAAATGTGAGTACGTTTAAGTACTTGGGTAGTGAGATGTGTAAGGATGGAAGTTTGGAGGGTGAAGTGCTTGAAAGGGTACAACAAGGAAGAAAAGTTGCTGGTTCCTTGAAAGCAGTGATAAGAAACAGGGAAGTGAGCATGGAAGTCAAAAAGTTACTACATGAGAGTATTGTGATACCAACTCTAACGTACGGAAGTGAAGCTTGGACGTTGTTGGAAGGACAAGTGAGAGCAGTGGAAATGAGTTATTTAAGAGGAGCCTGTGGAGTCACATGGAGAGACAGGCTGACAAATGAGGATATAAAGGAGTGTTGTGTGGATGTGGATGTGATAGGAAGCGTTAGGAGGAACACACTGAGGTGATTTGGCCATGTGGAGAGGATGGAGGTTGAGAAACTGACGAGGAGAGTGTATGTGAGTGAGGTGGAAGGTTGGTGATCGAGGGGGAGGCCAAGGATGAGTGGGTGGGGGAGGCCGAGGATGAGATGGAGGGATGGGGTGGAGAGGTATATGAGAGAGGGGGGTGTGAGTTGGGAGCAGGGCAGTGAAATGGCGGGGGACAGGGAGACGTGGAGGCGATTTGTTTGTGGCCACCCCGTACGGGAATGAGGCGTCTGGCGATAGACAGATAGATAGATAGAGAAGAAAGATGTTTATTAGTATACATGGGTGAGACAGAAAGGTGGAAGGGTTGTTGAAAGCGCATTGATGGACTATGTCGTTGTGTCCAGGAATATAAGAGGAAAGTCGTTGTATGTGAGAGTTTTTTGAGGGGAGGGTGGAAGTATATCTGACCACTACCTGGTGGAGGGAAAGTTTAGAATAGGTATGAGATGGGTGAGAAGTAGGAGAGTTAGGTGTGGCAGAGAAGTTCTGAGTGTGAGTGAGTTAAATGAAAGACAGAGAATGATAGAGTATCAAAAGTTGAAAAAATGAGTGGAATGCAGTGAAAGATCAGGAAAATGACAGTGTGGAGGAGGAATGGCAGTTGTTTAAGAGTGTTGTGGTGGGGCAGGCGGAAGAGGTGTGTGGTGTGAGACGAGTGGATGGTGGTGTAAGAAAGGGAAGTGAATGGTGGTGCAAGGGAGTAAGTATGCCTGTGGCTGACAAGACACGTGCATATGAAGTGTTGCTGCAGAAGAAGGATAAGGTGTCATATGACAGGTATAAGGAAAAGGGGAATAGGGTGAGAAGGGCTGTGCGTGATGCTAAAGTGGCAGCAGATGAGAGGTGGGGTAGGTTGACTGAGAATTGTCAACAGAATACGAAAAAAGGTGAAAAGGGTGCGAAAGGGAGAAAGGAAGAGCGAGTAAAAGCAAAGGATGCAAGGATGTTAATTGAGATGGATGCAGTAAGGAAGATATGGGCGGAGTATTTTGAAAGATTGTTTAGTGTAAAAAATGAAAGGGAGGCTGAGATTGTGGTAGATGGAAGTGTGCAAGGAATATTATGTACTTGGAGAACTGAATGATTCTTTGATCACGATGGAGGAAGTGCAGGAGGCAAGAAAGGAGATGAAAGCAGGAAGAGCTGCAGGTATGGATGGGTGTGCTGTGGAATGCCTGAAAGATGGTGGTGCGACTATTCTTGAGTCGTTAGTAAGATTGCTGAATGTGTGTTTTGTGAGCGGTATGGTGTCAGTTGACTGAGCAAGTGGTTGTGTGGTTCCGTTGTATAAAGGTAAAGGTGATAAGTATGGTTACACTAGCTTAGGTGTATAAGTCTGTTGAATGTTGTAGGTATGGTATATGGCAGAGTGTTAAGAGAGTTAGAGAGAATACAGAGGGAGTGATTGGTGATAAGCATTGTGGCTTTAGGAGAGAGGGAGGAGGGTGGATCAGGTGTTTGCTGTGAGACAAGTGTGTGAAAAGTATTCAGCGAAAGGTAAGGATGTGTTATGGGAGTTCATGGATTTAGAGAAAGCGTATGATAGAACTGATAGTGAGGCTTTGTGGACTGTTTTGAGACTGTATGATTTGGCAGGTTGTTAAAGGAAGTGAAAAGTTTTTACGTAAATAGTAAAGCGTGTTTAAGAGTGGGAAATACTATGAGTGATTGGTTTCCCGTGACAGTTGGGCTGGGGTCAGGGATGTGTGATGTTGCCTTGGTTGTTTTATAATGATATGGATGGTGTTGAAGGGGAGATGAATTCGAGAGTGTTGGATGGAGGTTTGAGTCTGTTGAATGCTGATGGTAGAGAGTGGAATCTGAATCAGCTGGTGTTTGCGGATAATACAGCACTGTCGGCTGATTCGGAGGAAAGATTGAGACAGATGGTAGACGAGTTTGGAATGGCGTGTGAAAGGAGGAAATTGAGAGTAAATGAGAATAAGAGTAAAGTGATGAAGTGAACAAGGTTGGTAGATGGTCGGAGGATGAATATTGTTTTGAATATGAGCTGCTTGAGGAGGTAGAAGGTTTTAAGTATTCAGGGTCACATGTTGCTGTGGATGGAAGAACAGATATAGAAGTGAAGTTTAGAATGAATGAAGTAGGAAAGGTGCTGGAAGGAATTAAAAATCTGTTTATATGTCGTATGCTTAGAATGGATGTAAAGAAAAGGCTGTATGATGTTGTAGTGGTACCGCCTGCATTACATGGCGCTGAAACATGGAATATCGGTGTGGCAGAGAGGAAAACTTTGAATGTAATGGAGACGAGGTGTCTGAGGAGTATGTGTGGAGTGACGAGTATGGATCGATTGAGAAATGACAAAGTGCGAAGGGGAACTGGAGTTATGTGGGAAATGGCTGATCGAGTTGAGCAGAGAATGTTGCGATGGTTTACTCATATGAAGAGAATGGAAGAAGAATTATTGGTGAAAATACTGGAAATGGATGGGATATGAGAGGTGTAAGGCTGAGAGGAAGACCATGAATAAGAAGGATGGACAGTATGAAGAGAGCTTTGGATGCGAGAGGGATGTCTGTTGTGCAAAGAAAAGTGGCTGTGTGTGATAGGGATGATTGGAAAGAAATTGTGAATGATTAAATGGTGACACAGCCCCGAGGGGATATTCTCCCGCATTTGTTCTGATCAGCTGATGAGGTCAGGTGTGGGTAAGGGGATAGGTCCGTTAGGATGAGGCAGCGGTAAACCAGCACTCATGTCGGGCCCTGTTGCAGATGTCACTTCTTGCACTGCGCAGTTGACGCTCGTGCAGTGTGGTCCTGTGAAGATCTGTCCCTACTTCCCATGGAGCTAAGATACGAATAAATGTGTGTTTGGATGATTAAATTGGGAGTGTGTCGTCCTGTCTTGGCTATCTCCCTTTCTTTTGGGGAAACAGCCTAGGTATATAGGTAGACAGAAAGACAATTGGTAATGAGTACATTGAAAGTTTATACAGTCTTGTCACATGTCTTAATAACAATAGACATAAAAATTATAATAATAATAATAATAATAATAATAATAATCTATCTATTGCCAGACGCCCTAATCCAGTAAAGGGTGGCCACAAACAAAACGCCTCCATGCCGAAATGACCCCTGCCATTTAACAGCCCTGCTCCTAGCTCACAAACCCTCTCTTACATACCTCTCCACTCCATCTCGTCCTAGGTCTCCCTCTCCTTCTCCCCCCCTCCACTTCACACACATACACTCTCCTCGGCAGTTTCTCACTCTCCATCCTCTTCACATGGCCAAACCACCTCACCTTGGTTCTCTTAACGATTCCTATCCACATCCACAACACATCGCCTCTTCACTTCCTTATATGTCAGTCTGTCTCTCCATGTGACTCCACATGCTCCGCTCAAATAACTCATTTCCATTGCACTCATTCTTGACTTGTGGCCCTCCAACAACGTCCAAGCTTCACATCCATACGTTAGAGTTGGTATCACAATACTATCATGGAGTAACTTTTTCACTTCCTTGTTTTTTATCACTGCTTTCAAGGAACAAGCAACCTTTCTTCCTTGTTGTACCCATTCAAGCACTTCACCCTCCAGACTTCCATCCTTACTCATCACACTACCGAAGTACTTAAATGCACTCGCATTTTCTATATCCTCCTCATCCAACCTCACTGTACATTCACTGACTTCACTTCTCTTGAAGACCATAACTTTACTCTTTCCCTACATTCACCTTTAGATTCCGTTTCTTACAGACTCTCCCAAACTCATCCACCAAGCCTTGCAGCTCCCTTCGTCTTCAGTTAACACAGTATCATCTGCAAACAACAGGACGGGAGTTGCCACACGCTACCCTCTCTCACTAGGGCCGCTCCAACATCCACTGACTTACCTTGCATCTCTTAAAACCCCATCCATATACAGATTGAACAACCATGGAGACATAACACATTCCTGTTTCAATCCAACCTCCAAATAGAAAAATTCACTCGGTTCACCATCCACATGCACTGCAGCCTTACCACCTTCATACATACACTTCACGGCATTCAACAACTTCCCGTCTACTCCATATATTCTTAATACTTTCCACAATCCTTGTCTATCCACCATGTCTTATGCTTTCTCCAAATCCATGAAGGCCGCATACAACTTATTTCCCTTCATTAGAAACTTTTCCACTAAAAATGTAAGAATGAATATCAGATCTACACAACCTCTTCCCTTCCTAACACCTCCCTGTTCATCTCCAACTAATTCCTCTGTTATTTCCCTAACTCTGCCAATAAGTATCCTACCATATACTTTCCTATTACACTAACAAGCCAAATGCTCCTATACTTCTTTTCCTCCTTTTCCTTTGTACAGAGGAATAATTATACCAGACTTCCAATCCTCTAGGACTTCACCTTCTTCCCATGCCAATCTGCACATCTCCCACATTCATTCTACTACTATTTCTCCCCCATGCTTCTGCATTTCACCACACACTCCATCAATTCGTGGGTCTTTCCCTATTTTAACTTTCTTTATTGTTTCCACAACTTCCATCCTACTGATCTTCCTCTCATTTCACATCTCTCCACCTCCCAGCCATTCTCCAGCCACTTACACTTGCATTACTTTCATTCTCTATTTTCAACAATTCCTTAAAGTGTTTTCTCCATTTGCCCACTTTTTTCTCCCTTCTCCACTAGTAATCTACCATTTTTATCTTTCACTCCCCAGCTAACTTCTTTTGGAACCCTGTCTAACTCTCTTTACCTCTCGCCAGAATATTTTCTTACATTCCCTCCACTTTAAACTCAAATTCCTTCCAAATTCCTCATCCACTCTCTTCTTACTCTCTCTTACTAATCTTTTCACCTCTCTCTTCCTCTGTATGTATAATTCCTCTTCCGTCTCTCAACTTTTTCCACGCCTTTGCCTCTCATCCACTCATTATATGCTTTCTTCTTTTTGTGCCACAGCCTCTCTCACCTCTTCATTCCATCATGCTGTTCCCTGCTCCCCTTTTCGTATTCTCTTCACCCCATACACCACCTCACATGCTGCACATATTTCTTATGTGAATATCTTGCACACACCTTTCATGTCCGCCATCTGCTCCAATCCATGTTTACCCAATCGCTCCTCCACTTCCCTCTTATATTCTGCCTTTTTTTCCATCCTCTTGTAACCTTTCCATCCTCCTTGTATGCATTACTTTCTCCTGTCCTTCCCCTCTTGTATTTCTCAATTTCATTTGGACCTTGATTCTGACCACCACTTGGTGGTGGTCAGACAGTCCACTCCCCCAACGTCTATATACTCTTGCATCCATTACACACCCTATCATCCGGTCATCCACGCACTCATAATCAATCACTGCCTTCCGTTCATTCAGTTCATCACCCACCCTTCTTATCAATCGCCACGTATACCTATGGATCATTCTGTGCCTGAAGAGGGTCATGGCTATCACCAATCCGCTCCCGCATAAATGTCCATTAAAGCACTGCCATTCTCATCCATCTCTGCAGGCACACCCCACTCACCATCTACTCAATCCACCTTCACATTCTCTACTTTTCCATTCATATCTCCGATCAAAAACACTCCCTCGTTCCTTTCAAACTTTTCGATGCACGCTTCCATGTTTGTCCAGAACTCTTCTCTCACTCTACTTGCACGATCTTGCGTTGGTGCATACACGGACACAATCGCCCACATTTGTAGTCCAACTTTCAATCTTACCCACACAATCCTCGAGCCAACCGATCCATACTCTCTTATATTCTCCTTCCATCTGTTACTCACAACAATACTCACTCCTTCTTTTGCCCTCTCATTCTCACCTACTCCCGTGCATATACACCCATCCATACTCCTATTCTCTCACACTCTCACCTCCCCATTTAGTTCCAGTTAATCCACATACTTGTGGTAGATGGGGGCGCTCACCATCCACTCACTCAGTGTAGTGTTGCTATCGGGTGTCTGCCCTTTCCTCTCCTCCATCCTTCTTTCCTTCCATCCTCTTCTGTCTTCCTTTACTTCATTCTTTCCTTGTCCTTCTGCCAACGGGTAACTTTACACTTCCTCTTCTGTCTTTCTTTCCTTCATTCTTTCCTTTTCCTTCTGCCTGTGGGTGACTCTACACTGAATGACAACCCAAATGGTTTCCTGTACACCAGGAAACCATTTTCTACGCTGAGTGGTAACCATATAACCAAAATTTTGGCGCCTGGTGGTTTAGTGAGTAATTGTTGCGCTCCAATCGGATTGAGCCGGTGAAGGTTTATATCCAAGGGGTGGTTGGGGTTGATTGCTCATATAATGCCACTCGGGGATGAGTGAGGCTGGTCACTCTTATCTTAAATGTCGGGACCAACTGCTTAGCCCCTGGCTCCTACTCTCCTCATGGGGCAATGTAGGATTGGATGATGGATGGATGGATAATCCACGTACAACCACTTTCGCACCTTCAAGCACCTGGACAATCCTTCTTTCACCTCATCATTTCCTCCCCTTATATTCCACATAGCTCTCCATACCACGTCCTTTGTTTGATCCATAGTTGTCATCTTTTGGTCAGTTCTGGTACGAGGCTTCTTGTTCGTATTTTTAGTTGTTTTTCAAACCTAACCTAACCCAGCATCTCTAGCAATCATTATATGTATAAAAGCTCTGTAGGTGCTTTGATCGTAGACCGTGAGTGTATGTGTATAATTACAGCTGCTGTAGTCCTAACCACTTCTGTTTATACTAACCTTAACCACTGCAGATGTCCTCCTACTCATACTTCTGAGGCTTCCTCCTCGTTGTTTGTGGAATGTTGTTATCTGTCTCAATGTCCGAAGTGTCCTCTGCATGTCTGGCATGGTGATGACCCTGTTCATATATGTTTGGAACCAAAGTGCAAGGTTCACTGAGGTTGTACTGTCCATGAACTCTGGAGTAATTCAGACCTACACGGCTGATATGTAACTGATATTTTACTAACTCTGTAAAATGTACAACCAACATCTAAAATATATCGTCCGCTAAATTGTACTGTAGGTCTGGTTAACATCACTAATTTTTGGTGTCTTAAGGGTCGTAGATAAAAAAAAAAAAAAAAAAAAAATAGGCACATGAAATTGTAAAACAGATATGGGGAGGGACACTCTTCCTTTTCCAGAAGATCAATGAGCAGCACAAGGAGCCTATTCATGGATTTCAGTACTAAATGCTTGTAAAATTGTTCCAATTAATTTCGAGTGCCGATATATATATATATATATATATATATATATATATATATATATATATATATATATATATATATATATATATATATATATACCCCTGGGGGGTAGGGGGTTTGTCAAGAATACTCCCCAGTATCCCTGCTTGTCGTAAAAGGCGACTAAAAGGGTTGGCGGAGGGTTAGTGCCCCTCCCCGGAAAACAACTAACTAAAAAACAAACAATAAGCCTCGGACAAGGACTGACCAAACGTTGACGACCAAGGACCGGACAAAGGACATTGCAATTGGAACGTGGAATGTAAGGGGAGCAAATGATGAGGTGAAAGAGAGAGAGATTGTCCAGGTGCTTGAGGATGCGAAAGTGGATGTATGTGGAATCACTGAAACAAAATGGAGAGGAGAAAGTGTGAGAGAATGGGAGTATGGATGGGGTATATGTGCAGGAGTAGGTGAGAATGAGAGGGCAAAGGAAGGAGTATGTATAGTTGTGAGTAAAAGATGGAAGAGGAGCATAAGACAGTATGGATCAGTTGGATCAAGGATTGTGTGGGTAAAGTTGAAAGTTGGAATACAAATGTGGGCGATTGTGTGTGTGTATGCGCCAACGCAAGATCGTGCTAGAAGAGTGAGAGAAGAGTTCTGGACAAATGTAGAAATGTGCATGGAAAAGTTTGGAAGGAATGATAGAGTGTTTTTGATTGGTGATATGAATGGTAAAGTTGGGAATGTGAAGGTGGATGGAATAGTTGGTGAGTGGGGTGTGCCTGCTGAGATAGATGAGAATGGGAGTGCGTTAGTGGACATTTGTGCTGGGAGGGGGTTGGTGATAGCCAATACCCTCTTCAGGCATAAAATGATCCACAGGTATACATGGCGAGTGATGAGAAGGGTGGGTGGTGAATTGAGTGAAAGGAAGGCAATGATTGATTATGTGTGTGTGGATGAAAGGATGCGAAGATGTATATTGGATGCAAGAGTTTATAGAGGTTGGGGGAGTGGACTTTCTGACCACTACTTGGTGGTGGCCAGAGTTAAAGTTCAAGTAAGATGGAGGAATAGAAGAAGGGAAAGACGAGAGGAAGGAGTAGTTGCAAGGAGAGTGGAAAGGTTACAAGAGGATGAGAAAAAGGCAGAGTATAAGAGAGAAGTGGAGGAACGATTGGGCAAATATGAGTTGGAGCAGATGGGGGACGTGGAAGGTGTGTGTAGAATATTTACAGAAGAAATATGTGCAGCATGTGATGTGGTGTGTGGAAGGAAGAGAAGACGGAGAGGGGTGCAAGGAACAGCGTGGTGGACTGAAGAGGTGAAACGGGCTGTGGCACAAAAGAAGAAAGCATACAATGAATGGATGAGAAATAGGGGCGTGGAAGAAGTTGAGAGGCGGAAGAGAGAGTTATATGTAGAAAGAAAGAGAGAGGTCAAAAGATTAGCAAGAGAGAGTAAGAAGATAGTGGATGAGGAATTTGGAAGGAATTTGAGTGTAAAGTGGAGGGACTGTAAGAAAATGTTCTGGAAAGAGGTGAAAAGAGTAAGACAGGGTGGAAGCGAAGTTAGCAGGGGAGTGAAAGATAAAAATGGTAGATTACTAGTGGAGAAGGGAGAAAAAGTGAGCAGATGGAGAGAACACTTTAAGGAATTGTTGAACGTGGAGGATGGAAGTAATGCAAGTATAAGTGGCTGGGGAATGGCTGGAAGAAGGAGGGAGATAAGAAGACAGGAAGAAATCAGTAGGATAGAAGTTGTGGAAGCAATGAAGAAAGTTAAATCAGGGAAAGCCCCAGGAATTGATGGAGTGTGTGGTGAAATGCTGAAGCATGGGGGAGAGATAGTAGTAGAATGGATGTGGAAGATGTGCAGATTGGCCTGGGAGAAAGGTAGAGTCCCGGAGGATTGGAAGTCAGGTATAATTATTCCCTTGTACAAAGGAAAAGGGGAAAATGAAGTGTGTGGTAATCATAGGGGCATTTGTCTTCTTAGTATAATAGGAAAAGTGTATGGTAGGATACTTAATGACAGAGTTAGAGAAAGAACAGAGAAATTAGTTGGAGAAGAAACAGGAGGCTTTAGGAAGGGAAGAGGTTGTGTAGATCAGATATTCATTCTCAGATCTTTAGTGGAAAAGTTTCTAGAGAAGGGAAAGAAGTTGTATGCGGCTTTCATGGATTTGGAGAAAGCATATGGCAGGGTGGATAGACTAGGATTGTGGAAAGTGTTAAGAATATATGGAATAGATGGGAAGTTGTTGAATGCTGTGAAGAGTATGTACGATGGTGCGAAGGCTGCAGTGCGTGTGGATGGTGAATTAAGTGAATTTTTCTCTTTGAAAGTTGGGTTGAAACAGGGATGTGTCATGTCTCCATGGTTGTTCAATCTGTACATGGATGGGGTAATAAAAGTGGTACAAGGTAGGGTAGTGGATGTTGGAGTGGCCCTGGTGAGAGAGGATAGTGTTTGGAAACTCCCTGTACTGTTGTTTGCAGATGATACCGTGTTGTTGAGTGAAGACGAAGGGGAGCTGCAAGGCTTGGTGGATGAGTTTGAGAGAGTTTGTAAGAAACGGAATCTAAAGGTGAATATAGGGAAGAGTAAAGTGATGGTCTTTGAGAGAGGTGAAGTCAGTGAATGTACAGCAAGGTTGGATGGTGAGGAATTGGAAAATGTGAGTACGTTTAAGTACTTGCGTCGTGTGATGAGTAAGGATGGAGGTTTGGAGGGTGAAGTGCTTGAAAGGGTACATCAGGGAAGAAAGGTTGCTGGTTTTTTGAAAGCAGTGATAAGAAACAGGGAAGTGAGCATGGAAGTGAAAAAGTTACTACATGACAGTATTGTGATACCAACTCTAACATACGGAAGTGAAGCTTGGACGTTGTTGGAAGGACACAAGTCAAGAGTGAGAGCCGTGGAAATGAGTTATTTAAGAGGAGCCTGTGGAGTCACATGGAGAGACGGGCTGACGAATGAGGATATAAAGGAGCATTGTGGTGTTGATGTGGATGTGATAGGAGGCGTTATGAGGAGCACACTGAGGTGGTTTGGCCATGTGGAGAGGATGGAGGGTGAGCGACTGACGAAGAGAGTGTATGTGAGTGAGGTGGAGGGGGAAAGAGGGAGGGGGAGGCCGAGGATGAGATGGAGAGATGGGGTGGAGAGGTATATGAGAGTGGGGGGGTGAGTTGGGAGCAGGGGAGTGAAATGGCGGGGGACAGGGCGACTTGGAGGCGATTTGTTTGTGGCCACCCCAAACGGGATTGAGTCGTCTGGCAATAGATAGATAGATAGATAGATAGATATATATGTATATATATATATGTATATATATATATATATATATATATATATATATATATATATATATATATATATATATATATAAAATCACTTCAAACATCAAAGATGTTTTCAAAAGGCATCTTGTAATTTCAACACCCAGTACTCCCAAAATTTTCTGGAAAATTCAATGCACATTGTCCAAGGAACTAGAAACCTGCCTGGATAGGATTATATCCTGATTTCATATTTGGTCCACCATTCCTTGTCTGCCAGCTCTCCCTTCTTCACTCAAATTTTGGCCAGTAGCAATGGAATGCCTGAAGTAAGCAGAAAATATTCGCTTTATCTTACACAGAAATACCGTTCATAGCAAATGATAACTTTAATAAATGTTACATACCACAACTAGCTAACAAGTGAGCGAACATTCCCCCCCTTTCAAAACCTTGGTGTCCCTACCTAACGGTTATACGTTATTACTTTCAGTTTTCCCTAATAACTTGCTGATAATAATTATCCTAGATCTTAAATGGCATAAGAAAACAGTAAAGTTTACTTGCCTTTCAGTGCGAAAAGATGAGATTTGGAGGGCTTTTTACACAACAGAATGTTGCTTCTCTGTTGCTGTGCTGTTGAAGACGATTTAATGAAAATGGGTAAACAAATGGCTACTGGCAGTATTTCGCTTGGCACTGAATAAGTGATAATATTATAATTATACACTAGTGTAAGATCACGTTGCAAGAAAAATATTCATGAAAACATCAAACGGATATTTTATAACATTACATATTCATACAAGAAAAAGAACATCAAGGTAACATCAATCATGATAGAACAAGTGGCACCTCTGTAATCAGTTCACTACCAAACTATTCGGCGCCAAAAGGATGTTACATAAATGAAAACTGTTATTGCAACGTTGTGAGTGGAAAATACACTCCAATATTTCACTTATTATAATGTATATAAGGTTGTAATTCACAAATGAAGAAAATGATCGGAGACAAAAACTAAAAGCAAATTTATACTCAGACCAATATACACGTCACAACGGAATGCCAGCAGTAGAGTCCCCAGCTGACGGTTACAGGCAGGAAGGGGGTTGCCCAGAGCCCACCCTGTTATATGATCGCTCGATCATCCCTCTCTATTGCCTGCAGCGGGCCACCTTTCCTGGTTTGCTGGGATATTTCTTGCACTCCTTAACCCACCGCGTGCCAGTGCCATTTTAAAACGGTCCAACCAAAACCTGCAGTCAGTGCCAGTGCTGTTTTAAAATGGTTTAAAATTAAAACATTCACTGAGACCGCATTTTTCAAGGTTCACCAAAAAAATTGGTAGGCATGTATGTTATATCATGCCTCTGGTGGTCAAGGCCATAAACGCACTCACTACCCCCCTCATGCTCACTCTGCCTGTGTGCCTCACCCAGTGCTGTACATAGTGAAGGCATGTTGTAAATATTTTCTCATAAGTGTTGGGACTATACATAGTGAAATCAAGTTGTAAATATTTTCTTGTAAGTGTAAGTACCGTGCATAGTAAAGTCAAGTTGTAAATACCTTCATCTAAGTGTCAGGACTGTACATAATGAAGTAAGGTTGTATCTGTCTTCAAGTAAGTGTAAGACAATGCATTCACGGTGAGAGAGATGCGCAAATTTTGACAGATGTTGAAGTAACAAGTAATCAAAAAAGTGTACTGAACATTGCTCTACCTTCCCAGCATAAATACCTGAGTCTACCTAACATAGAAAACAGTTTTCTCTCACCTACGTGGCAAGTGTGAGAGAGCAGGAGTACCTGTATACGAGTATGTAGGACTCAATAAAACCCATTTCCGAGCTTCGCTTAGTATTTTAATTGTGAAGTTCATTGTTTTCACATCAAAATCTATCATTTCAGCCAAAAAGAAGGTCAAAAAATGGCTGGCACAGAGGTGACCGATAGGACTAAATATAGCTGGCACATGGCGAGTTAACATACATATGTAATTCAATGTAATATAAACGAAAGAAGAACGAAATTACAAAACATTACTTAGAAAACGTAGCAGCAACATTAAGAGAAAGTTTCAGCATAATGTTGCTACACGGTTACAAGATAATGTTGCAAGTAAATGTTTTAAAACATTGTGCTGTGAAGTAGGACTTACTGGAAGTTTTTCAGTGTTTCTCATATTTTTACCGTTACGTGAGAGTTGCCAGTTAGCCTGCTACTTATGAGCAGAGGTTGTTTTTGTAAAAGTATGCATTAAATTTCATACTCTTTCTCTATAATGTTTTTATTTATTTCTGTCATTGTTAAATTTTTTAATTTTATCTGATTGTACAGGAAATAATTAAAAGTGTTATGGAGTGTAAGAAAACTCTGGATTTTTTGGATGTCTCTGAGTTGGTAATTGTTATATCTGTTGCTCCCTCGAGAATGCACAAGAACTATGGAGAAGTAGTAGATCACTCTACAATATAGGAAACTTATATAAGGATCGGGGAGAGACTAGATCAGTTTCAATCACTTTCAGTTTGAGTGTAGTTCAGTGTCAGTGCAGTGTCACTGTAGTTAGTGAAGATTGTACATCTCCTGTACTTGTGAAAACAGTGAAGTGTTGTTGGCAAGCATTAAGTGTAATTGCAGTGAGTGAAGATTGTATAGATCCAGTACTTGTGAAAACAGTGAAGTTTAATTTGCATGCATTAACCCCTTAACCGCGGGGCGTCACTTTCGTGACGCTTGGGAGCAAGGGATCATACTGCGGGGCGTCGCTTTTGTGATTCTGTGTTATTTTGAATTCACCCGGGCTTCCAAGTGGAGGCTTGTATCATCTATCAGTAATGCCAATGTCCAACACTAGTCAGCACTCCTAATCTCATCTGTACTCCCATCCATTGTTGACAATTTAGCCATTTCTCCCCCGTTCTTGACTCCCCTCCCTACCCCCTCCATTACCCTATCCTCTCGCCTGCCCGGCCATGCTACGCTAAGTAAATCTTCCCTGGAATTTTTCACTGATTTCATCCATTGAAATAAGCCCTATGTCCTATTCTTATACCAAATAATATATACAAGAAAGAAATAAGGTAAGTGAGAGTGCCATACACCTGGAATTGGTTAATTATCACCTGACAACACCTCACGTGCACTCGTTCGCTAATTTTCGCTGTTTTTTTTTCCCTTGAAATATGCCGTATAATCTATTTTCGTAATAAATATACATGTAAGGAGGGAAGGGAGAAGCCTAAGTGATATTTACATTCACCTGGAACTACCTAATTTATAATGTATTGTCTAGATTTCCTGCCAATCATATCAGTGCTACACAAAGCTGTTTCAAGATTTAACATTGGTAGCTCTGATTATATATCTCCTAAGTAGGCCTCTAATCTATTTTCGTAATAAATATACATGTAAGGAGGGAAGGGAGAAGCCTAAGTGATATTTACATTCACCTGGAACTACCAAATTTATAATGTATTATCTAGATTTCCTGCCAATCATATCAGTGCTAGACTTAGCTGTTTCAAGAAGTAATATTGGTAACTCTGAATAACCCCTAAACAGGCCTCCAGGCTGGCTCTGCGTTATCAGTTTACTCTCATCTTCCGAAGTGAGGGGACGTATGTTTCTTCTTGCTGACTTCAAGGCCTTTTTTCACCCCCATGCAAATGGCTCTGTGACCTTTACCCCCTACTAAACCTCGTGTGGAAAGAGGTAAAGGGCTGACAATTGATAAAAGAGTGACAACGATCTTTCTATTGAGTAAAACAGTGCAAGTGGAATTGTAAATAATGTGTAAATAATGTGTAAACAGCAAGTGAAAGTAATGAATGTAAATATACGTGAACAATGGAAAATAGTTTTATAAGTTATTTCAAGTGACAGTGCACAACACAGTGTAAATAAAATAGAAATGTAAATAACGTAAATAAAATAGAGAACGTAAATAGAAATGTAAATGAGTAGTATTATAAGAATACGAGTATATATCCTAGGAGTAATGAAAGTGAAGGTTTCACTCTAGCATGTCTGAATGCTATGAGTTATGAGAGTGAAGATGAAAGTGACATTCACTCTCAATGCCAGTATACAGGACGAGAACGTGAATACTACGTATTTTACTGAAAGAAATTGAATCCCTACAGTGACAATAAACTAATACTACTGAAGGAAACTTATGGATAAAGACTGTAGATATATATAAGTGTTATATAGTGATAGAAATATAAAGTGTGAGGGGTTTTATGAATAATAAATGACAGAGTAACAAAAGCGAACTAGTGCCAGTGCGACGATCAGACGCGCTCGTAATTTCCATTGCTTTCACAGTGTTTTTTTTTTTAGTATGGATCCCAAACTACTTGAAAATTGTAGAATAGTGTTTATAGTGTTTGTATCTGGCTGTGGTAATCATATTACGGGTTGTCAGGAAGTGTAAAGTGGAGACTTCGTTACCCTACTTCAGAGGTCTCCACAAGTCCTACGGTAACCGACGAAGGCTCAACAATCATTCCATGAGAAAGCTGAAGGTATGTGCCATAAGCATATGTAATTTTATTATTCTAGGACTAATAACTGATTTTTGGCAAATATTTTTTGAGAGTCTGTCGGAGCCCAAATAACCCCACGGCACACGCAAGTCATTGGTAAACAAGTCCGCGGTGTAGGGGTTAACCAGCGGCGTCCTGCCGACGTACTTCCACGTCCTCACGTTTTGTCACTGCCAATCCCGTTGACGTACTTCAACGTCCTGCAATTGCAAGGTTCATAATTTCCACAATTTTCAAAATTCGCGCGAGATTTTCTATTCGCCCACCTACCCAAGCCTCCCCTACCTGCCGCCAGGTGGGCAGCATCCCAGACCCCGCGTGACCCGTGCTCGCCCTTGTCTCGGTCACTCACCTGTTAGCAGTGACCCAGGTCAGACATGGCGCGGAAAGGTCTCTCAGACGACAAAATAGCATCCGCCCTGGAGGCCTTCACTGGAGATAGTGATTCTCCACTTGATGATGATGTGGTGGATCGATATTATGTCCAGCCAGAGGAAGAAATAACAAGCAGTGATGAGGAGGTCCCTTCGCCCCGGAAAAAGCGGTATGTGACATATCGTAAGGCAAGGGAAGGCCAGCTCTGCACCCAAACCACCTGCACGGACCTCTCTCCATCCCCTAGAGAGAGTTTCTGATGAGGATGAGGACGAGGACGAGGACGAGGACGGCGGCTTAGGACATAATGTTGCCTCATGGTTGGGGAAGGAAAAAATCTCACCCCGAGGATCAGAAGGTGGGGCGAGAAGGCAAATAAGGTATGGTCCTAGTGTTTTGTCTGGGGAAAGCGAAAGTAGTGTGGTGGGAGTGCAGGGTGAAAGGGAAAGTGGTGTGGCGGGAGCGCGGGGTGAAAGGGAGAGTGGTGTGGCGGGAGTGCGGGGTGAAAGGGAAAGTGGTGTGAGGGAGGCAGCATGAGCACGTGGTGCACGTAGGCCTAGGGGAGAGGAGGTGGAGCCACTCCCCAGCACGTCTTTCGCCACACAATATTCCCAAACTTCCTCCCCCACAGCCCCAGGATGTGGGGAAAGGAAGGAAAGGGAAGGGAAAGGGTAAAGGAAAAGGGAGAGGGAAGAGAAGTGCAAGTGATGAAAGGTGCCGCTCTCCACCTCCCCAACCTCCTCCACCACCACCAATGTTGCGTTGTGCCTTCAGCCATGTTTCAGAGAGTACCATAACTTCCTACACTACTGAAACTGTGTGGGATGGCGATATGACGCTCAGTATAATGGTAAGGCCAGTCAGTATTTTCTAAGTCTTATATAAAGTTGAAACGGGTGTAATGTTTGCAGGAAAGTAATGTATAAGTTGAGAAATAGTGGAAGTTGAAAGAAGTGATATCAAAACTACACCCACTGTGTAAATCTGCGAAAATATGACACTCAGTATAACACTCTGGTCAGTAAATATGTGATAGCAAAGAATATAAAGTGGAAACGGGTGTAATGTTAGCAGGAAAGTAACGTATAAGTTGAAAAATAGTGTAAGTTGTAACAAATGATGTCACGAGTACACCCACTGTGTAAATCTGCGAAAATATTACGCTCAGTAGAACATTCTGGTCTGTAAGTATGTGATAGGAATGATATAAAGTGGAAAAGGGTGTCATGTTAGTAGGAAAGTAATTTATAAGTTGAATACTAGTGTAAGATGAAACAAATGATATCGCAATAACACTCACTGTGTAAATATGCAATAATATGACGCTCAGTAGAATAGTAAGGTCTCCTATTATGTGATAGCAATTATATCAAGTGGAAACATGTGTAATGCTAGTGGAAAAGTTTTATATAAGTACAAAAATAGGTTGTAAGTTGAAATAATACTCATAGCGACTTCACCCTCTGTGTTATTATGCGCTATTATTACGCTAAATATTTACATAAGGCCTGAAACTATCTCAAAACAGTTCTCTAAAGTGGAAAAGTGTATAATGTTATTAGGAAAGTATTATGTAAGTTGAAAAAAAAAATACGGGTTGAAACAACAGTCACAGCGAGTTCACTCACTACGTAAATAAGTGCTAACATTACGCTAAATGTTATCGAAAGGCCTGTGAATATGTAAAAACAGTTCAATAAAATGTAAAATGGTATAATGTTATTGGAGATGTATTATGTAAGTAGAAAAAATGATATGTATCATGATTCAGCAATGTTAGCGATTCATCGTGAACAGTTTGGCCGATTTTGCTCGGTTCGCCCAATGGTACAATGCTTATTTCACCTCTATTTTTGTATAAAATCCAATTTACTCTTGTATCACATGTTTTTATGTTTGTAATAAATACATATCTACTTACTTTCATTGGTTTCCCAGACTTATAATACCATAGAAAACGTGAGAGCCTCAGACCACCTACAGAGAACACGGTACCAGGTGTGACGAAGGTATACCTGTTTAGGCCACTTATGGACCCCGGTGAACACTTTCTTCGTGACTGACCATTGTTTCCGACCAAAAGCGAAAGTTTTAGCAAAAAAAATTTGGGTCCAAAAATGGTCGGGATTGGGGGGTACCAGTGGTGAAAAAGTGGTCGGGACGGGGCGGGTTAAGTGTAACTGCAGTTAGTTACAGACCCGGTACTTGTGAAAACAGTTAAGTGTACTTGGCAAGCATTAAGTGTAATTATTTGGAAAATAAAGACAGTGGACTTAAGAAACCAGTGTTTATTTACAACACCTGAGCTGATCTTGTGTGCTGTACACCGAAAGGCTGCCTCTAGGAAGAACAAGTCACTGGGCAATGTCCATCCAATACTGAACTACTACTGCTAACGCCTGTGGCAGTGTTGGATGTGGACAGAACAATGGAGTCAGGAGTGGGATCATTAGAAAAGTGCTACAGTTTGACTAACCTTCAACATGGAGCCAGAAGGTATACAGACAAGAGGCAAAACGAGGCAGAAGGAGGCAGGAGGAGGCAGCAGTGGGAATTACAACTCAGAATGCATGGACTACTAGATGCTTTCATAGGGGAAATGAAGCAAGAACAGCAACAGTTTATGGAGGAAGTAGATGCCAAGCTAGAGCAGAAGTAAGAGGTAAGCAATAATTTGATGGGGTGTAGACAGCTTGTAGACGACCAGCTGCAGCATGTAGATGACCATTTGAAGAATATTTGTGAGGGAATTGAGGCTGTAGAAAATCATTGCACTGCTGAGCCTCAGGTTAGTGTATGGGGAGCATATTGAAAAAAAAAAAAAAAAAAAAGTGTGTGATGGATACTGATGAATCCCAAGCACCTAAAAGTAGCATTACAGGGATGAATGATCAGAATGTAGAAGTTTTAATTCCTGGACTTATTTATGTAGCCCCAGTTTTTAGGCCCCAAACCAGTGAAGTGCATAGCTACAATGGGGGTTCAGTCAAAAAGAAACCTCAGGGATTTGATGGTAGAGTATCTTGAGAAGCTTACCGTGTGCAGTTTGAGTTACTTGCTGATCAGAATGGTTGGGATGATAGGCAGAAGGCAGAGCAGCTTGCTACTAGCTTCAAGAGTGCTGCAGTGGAAATTCTGGCCAGATGTTAGTGATGAAGAGGAAGTTATCAGTCCTTAGTACAAGTACTTGAGCACAGATATGGGACCATGTACCATACTGAGGTTTACAAAGCAAGATTCCAGACCCGTGTACGGGCTTAAGGCGAATTCCTACAGCAACTTGCTCATGACCTGGAGAGTATGGCATACGTGCCATACAAGGCATACCCTGGAGCAGCACCTAACCTGTTGGCTATTCTTCTGAGGGACCAATTCATCTATGCTCTTGATAGTCCAGAGCTGAAAATGCAAGTGAAACAGGCGCAACCCAGAAGCACACAAGAAGCACTAGCCAGAGCTCCAGAATTTGAGTCCTATGTCAGGTCCAGCATGTCCATTTTTCAGGCAGTTCGGAGTGCAGAATTCAAGGCAAGAAAGGGATAGGTATGTGAAGTGGAGAAATTTGAAGGAAACTGCTGGTACTATGAAAATGCAGGACATAGGAAACAGGACTGGATACAAAAGAAAGAGGGAACGGGAGATCAGAGGAAGTTGATGGTACTGTGAGAAGACAGGACTTCGGAAAGTGGACTGCAACAAATGGAAGAGAGAACAGGAGATCAGAGTAGGTTGCTGGTTCTGTGAGAGGCAAGGACACACGAAGGTGAATTTTTACACATGGAAGAAGGAGCAAGAATGGAAAAGTGCAAGGAAACCCATAATTGCAGCAAACGGGTATTGGATATGTACTTAAGTGGAACACTTCAAATATGAATGTTCAAATGAGAATGATGTTGAGAAGAAGGCTGCAGAACACATGAAAGTTGAGGATAAATTAGTAAGGGCTTGTGACAAGAGGCAACAACCAGCCAGTTTTTCCCAAGAAGCCCCATCACTGAGGAAATGCAAAAGAACCATGATTGACAGTGTGGAAGAAGACAGATGAACAGATGACAAGCAGTGTAGTAGGAATGGGAATCTTAGCAAGAACTGCCACCATATTGTACTGACAGGGCCAATGTCAGCTGAAGAAGACCTGAAGAGGATGCAGATCGAGGATGCAGATCTACATCCAGTGCTAAAGTGGCTGCAGCAGAGTACAGTACGGCCATCTTGGGAAGAAGATAACAAGTTCAGCCCTGCGACTAAGAGCTACTGCAATCAATAGGACCTTCTTCGTTTGAACAACAGACTACTGTTATGTTAGTGGGAGACACCTGATGGTCTCAGCAATCATCGGCAACTGGTGGTTCCGAAGAAAATGAGGTCTGGGATCTTGAGTGAGTCTCATAACAAGATCACTGGTGGGCACACGGGAGTGGAGAAAAACACTAAGTCGTCTGTGACAGAGGTACTACTTCACTGGCATGCATCAGGATGTTGAAAAGCAGTGTCGAGCCTGTGATGTATGTAGTGCCAAAAAGACACACAACCCAAGAAACGTGGTTATGTCCCTCTCCAGCTGTACAAAGTGGGTGAACCGATGTATGGAATAACGATGGACATTGCTGGACCTCTGCCACTCACTGACAGAGGAAACCTGTATTTGTGTGTCGCCATGGACTACATCACAAAGTGGCCAGAAGCTTATGCCATCCCAAATCAAGAGGCTGCGACTGTTGCTCAGGTGCTGGTTGACCAGTTCTTCTGTCATTTTGGGATGCCACAAACGCTTCATTCAGACCAAGGCAAAAACTTCGAGTCTGTTGTGTTTCATAAGTTACTGGGATCAAGATGACCAGGACGATCCTATTAGGGACACAGCCAGATGGGATGGTGGAGAAATTCAACTGGACCTTGGGACAAAAACTGACCAAGTAGTGCGTAGAGGGACAAAATGGAATGGGAACAGAAAGTACCTGCATTACTGATGGCATATCAGTCTGCATCCCACGAGTCTACTGGCTACAGTCCTGCAAAACTGATGCTTGGCCACGAGTTATGTTTACCCGTTGACTTGTTAACAGGAAGACCACCAGGTGAAGAGCTGTCTTGACACCTCCAGCTATGCAAAGCATCTTCAGGAAAGGCTGGCTGAGGTGGTAAGGCGAAGTGATGAAGTGCAAGTATGATGCCAAGGCAAGTGAGGTGAGTTTCAAGGATGGTGACAGTTTCCCAGGAAAAGAAGTGCATCAGGTAGAAAACCAAGACATTCCAGGAGGAGTGGATTGTGTGGAGGTGCAAGGACATCATCAGAAGTGGCAAAGGAGAAGACCTCATAAGTTGAAGGATTATTTTGTGTATAATGAAATGTTTAATTTGGATTAACGTTTATGTTTGTGTACATTGTGTAGTTTTGTCGGGACGGTAAAAGACTAGGTAAGGGATAGTGTTTAGGAGCAAGATTTACTAAAAATTTCTCAGTGTTTCTCGTATTTTTACTGTTACGTGTCAGAGTTGCCAATTAGCCCGCTACTTATGAGCAGAGGTATTTTGTAAAATATTGCATTAAACCTTATATTCTTTTTCTCTAAAATATTTTTATTTATGTGAATGGTAAATTATATAATTTTATCTCAGTTTGTATGCTAAATAATTTTGAATGTTTTGCAATGTAAGAAAAATCTGGATATTTTGGATGTCTCCAAGTTGGTAACTATTGTATCTGTTGCTCCCTCGAGAATGCACAAAAACTTCAGAGAAGTAGTAGATCACTCTAAAATATAGGAACCTTATATAAGGATGGGGAAGAGACTAGAACAGTTTCAATTACTTTCATTTCAGTTTGAGTGTAGTTCAGTGTCAGTGCAGTGTCATTGCAGTTAGTGAAGATCGTATATCTCTGGTATTTGTGAAAACAGTGAAGTTTTGTTGGCATGCATTAAGTGTAATTATATGGAAAATAAAGACTGTGAACTTAAGAAGCCAGTGTTTATTTACAACGCCTGAGCTGATCTTGTGTACTGTTCACCGACAGGCTGCCTCTCGGAAGAACAACTCACTGAGCATCGTCCTTCCTATACTGAACTACTACTGTTGGAGCCAGTAGCAGTGTGGGATGCGGATGTAACAGTTGTTACAGCATTATAACTAATATAACTGATAGAGAACCTTTCCAGAACTTTTTACATATCTTGTGTGTTAGCTGGGTTACGCCCATTTGAAATCTTAGGCCCGACCCACATGACATTGATCCTCCTACCGCTAGCCACCCATGATGTAATGAAGCATGTTATAGGATGCAGATATGAAAAATGCACCTTTAAGTTTTGGTTTCATGTCTATATAACGAATTTTAAAGGAGTTATGGAAAAAAAACAAAAATTCGTCCGTCCCCGTTTTATTTATTTATTTATTTATTTTTTGTCCTACAGCATGGGCCTTGGCCGAATATGGCCCCAAATTTAATCAGGTGATCAAGTCATACCCATCTTCCCAGTACATTCAGTCAAACTTGCACCAGCAGTTTTCACGTAAAGTTGTTAGTGGATAGACAGACAGAGAAACAAACAAACAAACCGAGTGTAAACAATACCCGTCCACGATCCCCTCCGGGACGGGGACGGGTAACAGGAATGCCTAAATTTTTACAAAACTGTAAGTCTATCTTTAAAACAAAAGGCCGAATTTCAAGTGGTGCTGGAGGTATCGTCACATCTCTTCCTTATCGATTTATCTTGCACATTAGAACTCAGTATTCTTTTACAGGTTAGTGACGCAAACTATATCGATATTAAAATCAATTTAAAAAGGTGCACGCACTCGAAAAAGTACTGTTACAGGGAGGTCCGATGAGTTTTGTACTAAACAATCCAGCTGTCTCGGTAGGGTTAGAGGAAGACAGTTATCAAACGTTTCATTCGTGGTGTCAGTTTGTATCGTGCAGTAGGTGTAACGATACTTTTTTGAGTGTGTGTACAAGGGAATGCTAAGGCGGAATATGTGTTGGAAATACCTCCTCCACAGCGATATATTTTACACATTGTAAGTCAGTATTATTAATACGTGACTGATGCAAGGTATCTCGATATTAAAGTGAACTTAGTAACGTCCAGAGGAATATTTAGATGTACTATACAAAATATCTCTGTATAAAAGTGATCCTACGAAGCCTTCTCTATATTCCAAGTGGCATTGTAGGCTCTGTAGCACATTTTATTCAGTGATTTGTTTTGTACCTGCACGCCAGTATCCTATCGTATGTCACCGATGCAAATTATATTGTTATAAAAACGATGTAAACAGCAGAGAGAAAACTCTTCAGGTATACTATGCAATATATAACCCTTAGGAAGAGGTGCTAGGACGCGTCCAGTGCGTCTTAGAATACGACCCTAATACAGCCATTATTGGTATTCTTTTTACCGACCTCCACCCGACGACGTACAGTCAACAAAAAAGTCCCACACCTGGGGTGCGATGGACGTGAAAATGACCGAGTTTTGTGGGACACGCGTGAATATAACCTAGTGCATTAAAAATACAGCATCCAAAATGTGGACTTTTGTGCCATTTCGAGTTCTAATTATTACCAAGGATAATATTTGCACTTACAATCACAGGATGCTCCATGTATCACAATGCTTTGTCCATGTCTCACAATGATACGGGCAGTGAGGTATGCGATACGTCTTTTTTTTTTTTTTTTTTTATTAAAACTTTTGTTCTGGTTACGGACATGACTAGTAATCATTCTGTCGTCTTTTGCCATATTGGAAGCGTAGAAATTTGGGGCTAAGCAACTCAGTACCATTATTTAACCCGCCCCATCCCGACGTTTTCTAGGCAGTGGTACGCCCCAGTCCTGACTTTTTTGGACCTTTTTTTTTTTTTGGCTCAAACATCCGCTTTTGGTGAGAAACATCGAAAATTCATAGAGAAATCGCTCACCTGAGGTTTAAAATACTCGATCTAGGTACGAGTACTTCCTTATCTGACTGGGTTTTCGAACAGACTGGCACCATAGAAAACGAGTTCTATGGGAGCGTAACTATTTTATCCACTCATAAACAGTATTTATTTATTTACTTGGTACGAATTTATATGTAGTACAAGAGTATATTGGTTTTCAAACAGTAATATAGGCATTATAAGCATTGTTTCACTCACTAACTCATCACCATTCATGACCTTTTCTTCCCACATTACCTGATCATCATTTCTGACTGTTTCTTCCTCTAATGCTATGTAAACTTTGTCCTCCACATTCTCATCGATTGGGGAATCACTCTGGCCCTGAATGTGTTTATTGGCCAGGTCACTGGTAACAGGTGAATTGCCGAGACAATGGCGTGCAGGGGGGGGGAGAGGCTATGCGGTGTAAGGCATTGTCCCTGCTTGACATCTTGTAGAGGAATAGAGGAAGGTGTCCTGTGTATATGTGCCAAAAATCACTCGCGAAATCACTCGCGAAAATTGAAAATTGTGCAAATTAGGGACCTTGCAATGTTGCCGCATTAATTCACGTCTCCGGGATATGAGTGCACATTATGTGAGGACGTGAATTCACGTCTCCAGGACGCGGCGGGTTAAGGCAAGGGTGATCAGCCTCGCCTCTCCCGAGTAGCATTGTTTCTTCAATAGCCCCCAACAATTCGTCAGATGGAAACCCTTACTGACCTCATCCATTATGAGGGCCTTATTCCACTAGATCATCAGGCATTCATTTGTTTATATGATTATCACCCAAAGTAGTGACTTCCTGGGTTACAGAAATTCTTTGGCGTGTCACTCAACGTAGACCCACTTGAAGGTTGCATTCGAGTGAGTGAATCGTGAATGTCACTACCTACCACAAATCGTATACATACATTTAAGGGAGACCCCTTATACTGAAGGGGTTGAGGAAGGCTATATTAAACCACACCAGTTCAAAGTGTCTCGCCCAAGTTTAGTAAAATTGTCAGGGAGTAGCAAGAATAACATTAAACAGGATAAAAGGATTAAGGCTACAATATTCTATAAGGAAATATAGATTTGAAATGGTAGTCATCCTTTATTATTGCTTCAAGGAAAACATGGTAAAAAGGGTAGATGTTGCTTCGTTATATCAATCAGCACGATTAATGGATATTTTATTCATACTGTAGGTACACGATTTTACTGCGAGGACACACTCTTTTAGCCGGGGTCAGGGATAACTTACAGTGTAGGTTGCTGTTGTAGTAGTAGAAGTATTTGTTCCCTAGGCAGTCTGGCCGAACAGCCCCGAGTCCATTAGGAAGGCCATGGCCAAGACCGGGCTCTCCCACAGAGCTCTCAAAGAGTGTATGTTGTGTTGTTGGCGTAGGTGATTGTGTGTAATGCAGTCTTCCATAATGTGCCTAATAGTATGGGGTGCTGTGTTGCATCCTGGACAGGCATCATCAACGGAGTCATCCAGCCTCTTCTGGTAGCTTAAGAGGGCTGGTTGGTGCCCACATCTCAGCCTGACCAGGTGGACCTGCCCTCACGAGGGAGATACGATTCAGAAAGGATGGATGTCAGGAAGCAGTGCATGCAGCTGTGTGTTGTCTTTAAGTGACTGAATGGAGCAGCGAGTGATTTGAGTGTGAATATACTTTTGGAAGCTGGTCTGAGGTGGGCAAGGGGGGGAGAGATGACAGTATTTGTGAATGATATCATGCGCTGGGTGTTGTTTTGATGTTCCTTGGTGTGGGTGGATGTGTTCCCAAGTAATGTAGTGGATGTTGTGGGTTTGTGGAAGCTGCAGCAAGAATTTAGGTGCCTCTCAAGTCTAGGTGATCCTTGACTTTGAGGACTTTGGTTTCTTGATGTAGGTGGTCTGTGGGTGCAGTAGCTGTGCAGCCTGTGATTATTTTTAGGGCCTTGTTCTGTACGGTCTGTAGCGTGTTGTAGTGTGTTTTGTTGAGGTCAGGAGCCCAGGCAGGGCTTGCATAATTCATCACTGAACTTATGTATTGTTTGTAAACTGTGGTGGTGTTTTTTTTTTTTTTTGTGTCCGAATGTTGTATGGGCAAGTGACCTCAAGGCACTGAGTCTTGGTGTTATTTTATTTTTAATGTTTGTGATGTGTTGTTTAAATGACACTGATGTATTATATGTTACACCAAGGATTTTGGGTGTGTATGTGTGTGTTTAGCAGAGTGTTGTTTATGGTGAGGTGTGGGATGTGAGTGTGTTCTGCTGTCCACTTTGTGAGAAGGGTCACTGTAGATTTGGCTGGGGCTATTTTGAGCCTGTTTCTGGTGAACCATTCGTGTAATGTGTTGAGGTAAGGTTGGATGATGTGTGCAGCTGTGTTTGCGTTTTGGTGCGTACATGTAAGTGTTATATCAAATGCATAGGAAGCTATGTGTATCTGTGGTGTGTGGGGTGTGGGTATGTCATGCATGTATAGGTTGAAGAGTGTAGGGGACAAAACAGATCCTTGGGGACACCGTTTGTGAAGTTTCTTATGTTAGAAGACTGACCGGCAAATGTTATGTGTGCACATCTACCTCCCAAGTAGTTTGCCAGCTATCTTTTTGTGTTATTGTGCATATTTGTGTTGAGTATTTTATTGTGAGGTTGTGGCAGGGGAT
The DNA here is from genome assembly GCF_032717465.1 of Coenobita brevimanus. Lineage (NCBI taxonomy): Eukaryota > Metazoa > Arthropoda > Malacostraca > Decapoda > Coenobitidae > Coenobita > Coenobita brevimanus. The sequence goes on from NW_027643839.1 coordinate 33,517, forward strand.
GGCATCAAAAGCTTTGCTGATGTCTAGTGTGATTAGGAGTGTTCTGTGTGGTGACCTTGCTGAATTCATGCCATCGAAAACTCTCTGTGTAAGGTCTGTAAGAAGGGTGTTTGTGAAGTGAAGTGGCCTAAAGCCATGTTGTGATTGGGCAAGTGGAATCTGGAGGCGTGACTAGTTGTAGTACCAGTCGTTCATTGACTTTAGAGTGGGTGCAAAGGGTATGATGGGGCGGTGTGAGGAGGGTAACGTGGGGTCTTTGTTGGGTTTAGGGATAGTGACGAAAATGCCATGCTTCCAGATGTTGGGTATTATGTTGTGTGAGTAGCTCTAGTTTGATATGTTGGTGAGTGCTTGTATGCCTTGTGTCCAAGGTGTTTAAGGTGAATGTTGCTTATGTTGTCTGATCCACAGGCAGATAAGTGCTTAAGGTTGTTAATGATATGCTTCGTTTGGTTGTAAATGAAAGGTGCATAGTCTGGGTCTGTGGGGAACTGTCTCTTACATCGGATGATACGTTGGTCTTCGGGATGGGGGTTTAGATGGCTGACTTGTGAAAAATGATTGATGAGAGTGTTTGCTTGTTGTTTGTTTGAGGGTATGGTGTCTGTTGTTGTGATGGCAGAGTGTGATTGCGTGATATTGCTGTTGGAAAGTGTTATGTTGTTTAGTGTGTTGTAGAGTTTGCTGATGTTTGTTTTGTGGCCAAGTGTTTGGAGGTAATTCTTGCAGTTTAATGTTTGCTGTTATGATATTTTATTGTTTATTTGGGTGTTGAGTTCTTGTATTTGTTGTACAGCGTCTTGTGTATGGGGTGTTGGGGTGTGTCGCAGTGTGTCCCGTTGTCTGATGAGGCCTTGAATTTCTGGTGTGAAGTTGGAGTTGTCTCTCTTTCTGTTGCCTCTAAGGATGTGTCTTTTGTCTGCGTTTTGTATAATTGCACTGAAAGTGTGCACAGCAGTGTTGATGTCTGTGATGGATGTACTGTTTAGTGTTTCGAAATGTTGTTCTGTTTCAGTTACAAGGGCCTACCAGTTGGCTCTCTTATAATTAGTGTATGTGTGTTTGTGGCCAGCTGGGGTGATTCTGGTTTTGGTAGTGATGATGATTGGGAAATGATCAGAACCTAGGGTTTTGACCACTCTCCAGGATGTAGTGGGGGCGAGGTTTGGGGAGCAGAAGGTGATGTCTGGGGATGATGGGAGGAAGAGGGCTTGGTGTGGGATATGGGTATGTTGGTCTAGATTGTTCATTATTAAAAGATGATCTGTCTGGGATTGTAGTACCAGCCCTCTGTCTGTGTCAGGGTTGTTGACATGCCAGGCCGACGACTTGGCGTTGAAATCACCACCCAGGATGATGTTGGGTATGTTAGTGATGTGGTGTATCTGTGGAGAGTAATTGTGTGGTACTGTGGGGGACGATTGGGGGGGAATGTATGTGTTAGAGATTGTTATGCGTGATTTGTTACCAGTGCGTATTTTAATTGATTGTATTTCTATTTTGGTGTCATGTGGGGGGAAAAGTGACGGGTATCTGTAAAGTTGATGGATTCATGTACCAAGGTGATGAGTCCACCGCCACCGCCATCGGCCCGGTCTTGTTGAATGGTGGTGAAGTTATGAAATGTCAGTGTTTTCTGTGCTCGATGGGCCTCCCTCCTCGGCTCCTCCATCTGCTGCTGGGAGTTTGGCGTGCTTCACACCATTTAAAAAGTTTACAGCAGCTCTTTTAGAGTCCTCTTTATTTACAAGCTTTTTTCTGGCGGGCCTTTTTTTGACCCGGTCCTCCCAAGGGAGGTAAATCTCAACAATAGCAACAACATCTCTCTCTCTCTCTCTCTCTCTCTCTCTCTCTCTCTCTCTCTCTCTCTCTCTCTGTTCCATTGCAGTACTGAAGAAGGTTCAATATTTGCAAAGTATGCTATAAATACCATTAAATTTAGCAGAAAGTGTAATAATAACATACACATTCAAACCTTTTTATTGTAAACCCCTCTGAAGGAAAACCGTTACAGCTCACTATTCATTCATTCATTGCCAGACGCCATGTATCCCAGACGGGGTGGCCAAGGGCTTAGAGTTAATTGTTTTACAGGGAGGGGCACTAATCCTCCACCAACCCCACTTGACACGTAGGGATGCCAACAGCATCTGGTGTTCCCAGGCGGTCACCCATCCAAGTACTAACCAGACCCAACATTGCTTAACTTCGCTGATCAGACGGGAAGCGGTGTACTCAACGTGGTATGGCCGTTGGCAGCTCACTATTATGAAGACAAATTTAGACCAGCAAAACAATATTACACTTTCAGTATCGTACTTCAGATTTATTAGTATGACCAACCCCAATTTGAAATCGAGCTGTTATTTTTCATTATGCTGGAACTGTAATATTAACCTCAAGGCATGGCAAAGAGTCAGTAATGTTGTTCCTAGACTGGAATGAAATGAGGCAATAGGAGAGTATCAAAAGGGTGACACAATATATCAGAAGAAGAGTAGCAGGGGAAAGGACGAGTGACTGGTAACTCGCTATAATCCATTCAGGTCAGGGAAACCTTCTTCATTCCGTTCTTGTCAACTGGCAATTTTATTCAGGTCTAGACAATCTTTTCAAACTGGAGGAGTCAGATATGGCATTCTTAACTCCTTGACAACTAGGAGGTCTTTTCTAAGTTGAATAATATCGTTTTGGCATAAAATTAGAAAATGCAATATCGGACTGATGCGATACAATGTCTGCTTTGAGTAGCCTACCTCCTACCTCAGGGACCCATATGCTCCTGGTGGAGCATTGAAGGATTCCGTGATGGAAAGCTGAAAAATCACAGTCTAGCACTGCATTTATTTATCTTCATGTTCCTTTTCAACTTGACATAAAAGCATTCACCTTTTAACTCATTATTAATTTCTTGTTGCTCCCTCCTATAACATATTAAAAAAGTCATTTCTAGATGCAGAAATAGTTTAATCTGTCACTGATTACAATAATAAATTATTACCATCTGTGACTTTGTCTGAAATCAAGGAAATTACCTGGAGAGCAACCAAGAACATCATTGTATTAAAAGAGCTGATTGTAACAACGGCTAGTGCTACAGCTGGAACAACCTTTATACTGAAATGATTACCTTGCTACAGCTACAACTGTACGTCTTGACTAACACAGACAAAGAGGAGATGGAAAGACGAGCTAGCTGGGCGGAAACAGTGATGGCGAATCGCAAGATGATCGTCTGGCTGTGGATGACAGGTAAGTCGGCGAGAGATATTACCCTTGAGACAGGGTTCAGTCTCTCTACTGTCTACCGCTGGATCCGACGCTGGCAGAGGGAAGGAACATTGGCCCTGCATCCTTACTACAATCGTCGAGCCTCTCCAGTCATGTCGTGGGATGGGAGCACATGTACACCACTCAGTGTCGTTCAGCCACATAATAAACCAGGAGCTGCACAGGCGTTTTGTTGTTCGGGAAATCTTCACTTTTAATCCAGAGTCCAGTTTTGATTGAGCCTCTCCATTTGCGATTTTACTGTTGGTTCAGTTGCTGGCAGACTGAATGAAAACTGGTCCCCCAAAACTTTTCTAAATGGTCCTAGGGCATTAGAACACCAGCGGCTTCCAGTCGCTGCAGCAACTATCAAATTTCTTCAAGTGTTGCCCAGAGCAGCAGCGCATCAGCTGCTTAAGGTATCTTTAAACCCAAACTTTCATCGGGAGTGTGTCACACATTTCATACCTGATGAAGTATGCTCTATTAATCTAGTTTTTATATTTACCACTAAATCGGTCCATGGTATGTTTGAGACACAGGTTCTGAATCCCTACCCCAGTGAAGCATTTCCATTCATGTCCCACGAGAGCAATATATCAATGGCTGTCAATCTTAACTACAGCAACAAGTCTCTCCAAATGTTTATTGAAGCAGCAGCACATCGAGGACCTTCATTGCCATGCACCCTAAACCAGGAGCTATTCAGGCGTTTTTTACTGCTAGTAGTTCCCATTTACACCTCAGCATATATGCACCTAGCTACAATTGAAATGGCAGTCTCATCAACAAGTGCTTCCCTTTAGTTTAGATGTTTTCGTGTAGTGTTTAAAACTTACAGCGTTCCATCCCATAGTGTGTTTAATGTTGCATGGTTCAACATTCATCATATACGAGAATAAGATATTGTATAATGCCATTTGTTCAAACAAAGTGCAAGAAAGCCAACGTACAGTCTAAAAATGAGTAATGAGCTTATTTAATAGTCTGTTAACCCGCCCCATCCCGACCACTTTTCTACCACTGACTCCTCCCAATACCAACCATTTTAGGAAAATATTTTTTTTGGCTCAAACCTTTGCTTTTGGTGAGAAACATCGAAAATTCATAGAGAAATCGCTCACCTGAGATTTAAAATACTCATTACAGGTAGGAGTACCTCCTTACCTTATTGGGTTTTTCTATCAGGCTGGCATCAAAGAAAACGGGTTCTATGGGAGGATAACTATTTCACACCACTCATAAACGGTATTTATTTATTTACTTAGTACGAATTTATATGTAGTACAAGAGTATATTGGTTTTCAAGCAGTAATATAGGCATTAAAAGCATTGTTTCACTCACTAATACCTGACCTTTTTTTGCCACATTACCTGATCATCATTTCTAACTGTTTCTTCCTCTAATGCTATGTAAAGTATGTCCTCCACATTGTCATTGATTGGGGAATCACTCTGGCCCTGAATTTCGTATCGTGGCATGACATGGCTATACTGGCCAGGTCACTGATAACAGGTGAATTGCTGAGACAATGGCATGCAGGAAGGGAGGAGGTCATGCTGGGTAAGGCATTGTCCCTGCCTGGCATCTTGTAGAGGAAGGTGTCACGTGTATAAGTACCAAAAATCACTCACGAAAATTGAAAATTGTGTAAATTAGGGACCTTGCAATTTTTTCGCGTTTACGTCTACGGGATTGGCAGTGACAAAACGTGTGGACGTTAAAGAACGTCGACGGGACACCACAGGTTAAAGACTATGTTACATCTTCTTATGAGAGTAATACATTTTGTTACGTATAGCTCCGTGACACTAATAGAAAAAAATGATGACCCCTTAAATATGCGATGTTCTTCATAATACAAAGTGTATTAATTAACATGCCCAAGTTAATGCATGGAAAAACAACTAGCACAATGGAGCAATTTTATTTTCATGTGAATGATTTCTTTGTTAAATTTTATGTACTCAGTGGCGTGACCAGAGCTTGAAGAATATCCTTGGCCACCCCAGTGGTCACCTAAGATTTCTGGGAGAAAGCCTTAGATACGCCCTGCAGAACTCTGTTTGGTCAACCCCATAATTAGCGTTGACCACCCCAGAGTGACCATATTTAAAAACATACAAAGTACACCCCTTCACATACATGAATATGAACTTCAGTATGATTTGTCATTAAATATCAGTATTTTTCTCTCATTACCTTTGCATTTAATGTAATATTTATTTGATGTGTATTTTTGTGAGTTGTTTGATGTGTATTTTTGTGAGGTGCCTGTATGCAACAGGAAGCAGACCTATGAACTGCAGCATTAACCTGCAAATGCAGGGCCACATTTTATGAAGTCGGCACCTCACGCCAGTCAATTTTTTAGAAAGTGCAGAAATTTACTTGTTTTCGAACCTTAACATCTCGGAAACTATAGTACTTAGAGAAACGAGTTAATGACCATTTTACTCATCAACTCCTTCTCTTGCTTTGATGAGTAATGATGTAGGGAAGATAACTAATTTTCACCGTAAGATCGGCGTTAGAGCAGGATGCGTCCATGCGTCTGCCCGTGGTACCGACTATGGCTTTGCTGTCAACATTGTAACTTACTCCACTATTAAATAAACTAGACACTGTTTCATCCAGGGCAGCCTTATGACACTATGAAGAGGCTTGGCAAGGGTGGATGATGGAATTGGTTACAGGCAGTGCAGTTGGAATCAGACAAAGAGGAACCTGAAGAAAGCATAGTACACCTGGCAAAGGCAAGCGACAGACTGACCCTCGCCTGTGTGGTACTGAGGGACTCCCTGTCCTTTGTAAACGAGAAGAAATGGTGGCCAGTTCAAACAGTAGCGTGAAGACACTTGCATGTAATGCTGGTACCTGGTGACCCTGTGGCAGTCCGATTTTGACGTGCATACACGTTTCCCGGCAGATGGGGTTTAAAATTCTTCAAAACTGTGTTCTTGAAGTAGCACTATCCTCATAAACACATTTATCTATGATCTTGGTTCTGCCCTTACTTCTGACATTTTCATAAAGTTTTCTTTTTTTTTTTAATACAAAACCATTCTCATTATCTCCATACTGAGAAACACTCCCTTATAAAAGGTAATGTATGTGCAAAAAGTAAATACGTATATAATACTTATGTACTAGCTGTGGTGTGACTTCTCAGCATCTAATTTATGTGAAACGAGTGACAGTTATGAACCAGAAACCTGTTATATCCATAAAACTCTAATTATTGTTACTCTTTTAAAATACAGCATATGTATATCTTGATATCTATATCTAGAGAGATAGATGTATTGATAGACAGACAAGAAGATAGAAAGTTTATAGCTGTATTATAATTAAATATAGAGTTTTTTTTTTGCTGAAATGTTATTTTTGTATAAGCTTATCCATTACTGTTATGTAATAAATATAATAAATACAAAAATAGTTAGAAAATCTTCTTCCCCCTGCACATTTTTATAATCTGTTCCGGACATTAGTAATGACAGCCTCTTGATAACTTAACCGTGATTTTTTTCTATCCCCAGTAGACATTGACCTCGATATCCCGCTACCCGTCTGGCATTTCATTCTGAAAACGAATAAAGCAGCTCACTGCTGTTTATTCAGCCACTGGCAGAGATACCTGCCATCTCCTTAAGGTTACGGGAGAGTGTGGCATGCCTGAAATTCCTTTAGAATGAATAGCCATCATGATCATCAGAACGAATGCATGGTCTTACAACTATCTTTTACTTATAATGTTGTAAAGGCTTACATATTTCTGTGCCTTCATTTTTATCTATAAAATATTATGAAAACAATATAGCGTATGAAAAATGGTAATGTCTACTTATACATGATGCAGATACTGGCACAATATATTGAGTGTTTGGCACTTGCATTGTTAAGGGAAGTGAGTAATCAAAGGTCTTAGCTTTATTTTTACAGTGCAATTATCAAACCAAGGTAATGTGTTTAACGTTTTATTAATGAATCTGATCTACCATTTTGCATCTCTTCTTTTATTACTTCTGATTATGAAGAAAGATAAATATTGGAACTTGGAATGTCGCTTTCCATTAATCCTAAGATAATACAGTACTGAGACACTGTTATTAAAGGAATATAATATTGTACAAAGAAGTTTTATAAGCATTTTACTATGCATGATTCTTCCGTTTCCTTGCTCGTTTTTGTCGAAGGGCAGCTTAGAAGACAATGAACGGGACTTGACATGTGGGGGAACTCTCACAAGATACCTTGGCGGGCACCACTGTAGAGTATGGAGGTTTGGTTGCTGGTTGGATGCCGCATTTACGTCTTTCCACCCGGTTCTGCATTCTCCCCTTCCCTTATGGACCCGTTGCTGTCTCATTTAAATTTGCTGGGTCTTTTCTTTTCTGTTGCCTCTTCCTTCCTATTTTGCCTTTGCTATCTACCATGTCCTTGGCATTAAACGGTGTACAATTCTTCACTTTCATCAGAATTCTAGTCGGTGGCTCTTACACTGTTGCAACAACGAGGACTGGTGTGTACCCCGTGGACTGTTGATCTTACCAATTGTAAGGGCCATGGTGGTTCTACACCTCTCCAGTGTCTGGACCTCTGCAGAGGCGAGCCTTACTATGTGGCTGCAGCTGCTAATCCGGGGGTGCTGTGCCTTTGGTGTAGAACTCTTGACTATTTGCTGCTGGACCAGCATAGTGATGTGCTGCTCTGATCTCCCACAGTGTGTTGCTATTCCTTTGGGTAGGGTTGGGAGTACATATTTTCCACTTGATTCCCGGTTGAATAATTGGCTGGCCTTTGTGACTCCAGGTTCCACTCATACCGTTCTTTCTGTTTTTTTGGCAGTCACGATGAGCCTTTTCTTTTCCATGTTTGATTATGGATATTGTGTCAAGTTCCCCCTCCCTGGTTCCTGCTGATATTTTGACCCCAGTGATGACCCCAGCTCCTCATCGTGCTACTTTTCTGATTCTGAATACTAATTATAAACCTCTATTCACCTCTGTTGTTTCCTCACATTTACCTGCACCAGCTTCCTCCTCACGATCCCCTACGTCAACGATTCCGTTCACCTGTTCGTCTACTTCTGTAATGACTAACCTTCTTTTCCTCCACTCCTTCCCACGTCTACCCTTCAAATCTTTGGTTTCCTTGTCCCGTCGTCATCCTTCTTCCTTACTCACCAACCCTTCCACAGCCATCTCACTCAATGGGCCCTAGATGTGATCGCAATATTCTAACATCAACACAAATATAGATAACCTCTCCCTTCATCTCTCTCTCTGGTTCGCCAAGTAGGCACTGACGCCACATACTCCATGTGATCCAATGGCTCTCATCTTCTTAGAGCGCTAATTTCAGCCCGAGCAGATAATAGTGAATTTTTAATAAATCTTTTGGTAATTCTCTTTCAGTCTCTCCAGATGCCTAGCTAAATTCTTCTAAAGGCATTGTGCGTCTTCCACACTTTTTTGTCCTTTGGAAACCTAAGTTTTCCTGACTGTTTATGATATTCTAATAATTGTTTCCGAACAACAACACTCAGTATTCTCTGTTCATTTTTTTTTTTAATCCTCCCAGTGGATGCCAGTAACAGCCAGCCAACATTGTCAATATGATAACTGATTTTTTGTAATCATCCCCTTCTGTCATCAACTGGGGCATTGTCCTTCCTGTTGAATTTATTCCTCCCCATCGCCTGTGCTCTTCCTCCTGTCGCTTTGGCCACCTGACCAAGTGCTGCTGATCACAGGCTGTCTTCCCCAGCTGTGCTCAGGCTTGACATTCTTCCCCTGCCTGTCCTTGCAGCACCCTGCCTTGCAGAACTGTAAAGGTCGACATACAGCCTTTTGCAGAAATTACCCAGTCCACATTTTTGAAACAGGAGGGCATTGTTTTCACAGAAAAACTGGCCTTTCCCTTCAAGAAGTCCATCGCCAAGCACGTAGTTTACATCATTCTTCTGGCATCTCCTATGTGTGTGTGGCCCACACTACTCGTGTTGTGTCACTTGTGTCCTGCTCTTCCAATGCCTCGGCTTCCCTAACTGTCTCCAATTCTTTCTCTTCTCTTGTCTCCCTTTCTGATTATTCTTCCTCTTTTTCTTCTCTTCTTATCTGTGTCCACTCTACCCAATGTCCTTCCCATTCAGTATGTTCTCGGTCTTCTCCTACTTTACATTCTCCCTGTGAAGGCAAAGGTAAAGGTACCCTTGCGTCCTCCCTGTCTCATATGCCTGGTCTCTCTCCCTTTCCATCTACTGCCTTGCCTACACAACACTCCCCTTGTTCAAACAGCAATGCCATGGAGATTTTTTCAACTGTTTCCACTCAGCCTTTGTGTTCTGTTGTGGAAGTTGAATTCTTACAGAGTATCCTTAATTACCTTCACTGTACCTCATTCTTGCATACCCTTTTAACTACAGGAATACATTCCCTTCGCATCTCTGTCCCTCCTACTCCCTCCTATCCTTCCTCAGCCTCCCCCCCCCCTGCATTCTGTTTCCCTCTCTTTCCCTGTGCAGTTGTAGACATTATATAAGCAACAGCATATATCTCATGACTCAGTGTACAGGACGTAGTGTCACACAGTTTCTCACTAGGAATGTCAATCCACATACTGTATATCCACAATCTTGTTCCAAATCATCAAGAATTCTTAAGATATGATGTATATCAAACACTCTCTTTGTAGTACTGACGACGAAGAATTTCATGACGTATTCAAACACGTGGACTAACCAGCCCTAGTCGGTTAGTCCACTTGAATCTACAAGACACTACATCACACCAGACATCCTCTCCAAACTGTATATAATGTCGGAGAGATTCCCTTGAGATCAGAGAAAAAGGGAGAGAGGGGCTTGAGAGAAGGCCCGACACTAGGGTAATTAGGCCGTCACGCTTCGTTAAGCTGTAAGTCACTATTGGTATAACCGTGGAATAAAAACTCAGTAACCCAACAATGCTCACCTCGTTGACACTACGTCTCACGACTTTATTCTGGCTGTTCTTGACGATCCACAATCGACTTCCCTATCTCACTGCAAGTACTTACGACCACGCTATCGAGATTGGTGGCGAGCGGTCATAACGAACCTAAATACAGTGCAATCAAAACACGCCTCAATACACTATACAACGATCATATTCGTCATTGAGATTGGCAGCAGCAGTAAACTACAACAAACTAAGCCTTACGAGTGTATACAACGTTAATTGATATTAGTTTATACGTTCATCAATATACTGTATGCAGCAGACTACTCTCCTGAACTGCTACAGCGGTAAACTACGATAAATTACGCTACCGAGATTGGTAGCAAGCAGTAATAACGAACCAAGTACGATAAACTGCACCATCGAGATTGGTGAACAGCGGTAAACTACGACAAAATACGCCTTTACGAGTTCATACTACCGCTACAACGGTAAACTACGATATCTGCCTCACTACGTTCACTGAGAGTGGTGGCGAGCTGTAAACAAAGCCGATTAACGTCTCAATCAAAGCAATCTACGACTCCTTTACAAGCAATAATCAGCAATTAAACAAACAAGACTCGCTCCTAACCACTTCAACTGCAATTCCACGATCTACGAGAAACAGTAGCAGTGATAAACTACGGCTATCAACAACTCTACAAGTCTATAAGCCTACAAGCCTACAGTTCTACGATCAAGTAACCACAAGCGAGTAATCAGGAAGAAGAACGAGTTACGAATGAGGAAAAACAAACTCTACGATTAACTACAGGTAAGAAGTCTATGAGACATCTTTATAATCTTCTACACGCACCTACAAGTAGCCGCAATCATCATCCAACAAAAATTAAATTACAATAAGAAACGACCGAGAAGTGAGACAAAGAAGTGAGAAACGATAAGGAATAACAAGCAAAAGTGAGGAAGGAGGATGTGAGTCTGTACTGTGCCAATAGTGTTGACCCAACATGGTGATGTAGCATCAACAGTTCAACACATTCCTCCTCCTTGAACCTCCACCACGACCTCCACCTTCTCCACCGCTACCATCACCACCATCATCTCCACCACGACTACCAGAGTGAGGCAGCTAATCAGCAGTGCGGTCATCATTAGCTGAGTTAGGGACAACGACACCAAGTGCTGGAAGCCTTGTCATACCAGGATCTGAGGCCTCACCACGGATCAAACACTACCAACACCCTCTTCGAAGGCTATCAGCAGCAGCAGCACCCTAGCCAGCATTCCCACCAATGGTGAGATCAGAGAATCGAACATTTACCTTCTATTATGATTTAATAGTAAGTACTTCTTTTACGTACAACCTTACGTAT